>NC_052533.1:98201218-98351462 GCF_016699485.2 Gallus gallus | reverse complement strand
CAGCACTTGCCAGATGTTGTCAGTTCTCTCTTCAGAAGATGAAAGGGCTAAGAAGATACATAAATCATAGATGATAAGAGGATGCGACTACAACCCTTGGGCCTGACAGTTGATATTAGGCTGCTCCCGTGCCTTTGCCATCTTCAGTACATTGCTCTCCACAGGGCCTACTGACACATCCTCCTGGTTTTCACACTCATAGAACAAATTCAGCTTGGCATGTAACTTACAGAGAAGTAACACACTAGTATGAGAATGAACTTGTACCTCAGGAAAGTCAGGATTTTAAAATGAATAATACTTTTTTCAGATGCCACTGAGTTTTGCAGCACTTTGAAGTACAGATCAATCTGCCAAGTATCAATGAGCATAGAAGAGTAGCAGGACATGTCCCCCCAGCATATGTTTTATCATTTGTTCAGACAGGTTAATGAAAAGTTCTTACTGAAATCTCTGTCGTGCACTCTGCCTGTTGGTCATAGCCAAGAGCATTAGCATGAAATATATAGTTATCTAGAAATATGGAATTTCATTATAAAAATGAAGTCTATTTGTCCTGCAAGATATGAAACAATATTGGAAACCCTGGATTTCATGTTCAGCCCTGAAGAAAACTGTGCTGGAGGGCGTGTTCTTCCTGACCATTTCCTCCCTTCCTCCATCCCATTTAATGTGTCCTTGAAATTCCTTAGAAAAAAATGACCCTAAAGCTAAAAGCCCACCATTTCATTTGGAGAATGAAATGCATCAACATAATGATACTACTGTGGTTCCACCAGCGGGTGCTTCTCATTGTCTGAGTGCTAGGGGATCTTATTTGCTATTTGTGAGCCAGTAAACCCACTTATGAACGTATAATTTATGCAAATCCCTTTAGTATACAGCATTCTTCCTCCTTTTCCTTTCTTTTCCTTTCTTTTCCTTTCTCCTCTCCTCTCCTCTCCTCTCCTCTCCTCTCCTCTCCTCTCCTCTCCTCTCCTCTCCTCTCATTTTCCTAATTCTTAAATCTGTTTTACAAAGGAAATCAGTGCATGTTATGTATGAAAATTTTCTCTGTATGTCACTCCCTCTATAGAAAGGGACAAACTGAAATTTCAAGAGAACTTGACTATGTTTTTATTTGAAAACAAACTTTGGATTTAGTGTACCGAGTTTCCTTTTTTTTTCCTTTTGTGCACCAGGTATCTGAAGCCCGTTGGCCTCCCATTATTTCATTACAACACAGTGTCTCTAAACAGTCCAGCCATAGTCTCCAAATCTTAAACTTACCTTTCTTATCTGCTCAGAGGTAAGGTTCTGCTGATATGTCTGTCAGCTGAAACAGCCCAGCAGCTCTTAACTTATGTCCTCAAATGTTTGGCATAAACAGAATTTCTCAGCAAAACTAGAAAGAGCTAGGAGAATTCACCTCATATAACACCAGATCCAGTGTAAAAGGGTGCATCTCATAGAAACAGAAGCTTTCAAGCTTAGTTTTCCAAGCACAGAGCTGAGGTGGGGAGAACAGTATCTGATCCATCACCCCAAGGAGTATGGCTGAGCTCTGCCCTTCATTGGGAACTTCTGGTGTAGCAGTGAGATGTCTGGGGGCCTGGCTGACTGAGGTGTGTCAAGTATGTTGAATACGTTCATGTGTCTCATCTTCAAGTGAGACTTGATGGAAATGTACATAATTCAAAACTAATCCAAGGACAAAATAATTCATCTGGGGCTCAAGGTACGCAGGATGTCAAGGTACTGTCTCTGAGACAATAGATTACCCTACATTGAGTCTAATTCCCCACATACATCCATTATTTGTGTTAGAGAGACATTTTGCAAGTGATAAATGAAAACATACACACCTTGTGCAGCAAAATCTTTTCTCTGCAGGATACAGAGAGCAGGGAATCCATCTCCCGTCAAGGAAAGAAGAATCAGTATGGCTCAGATATGGACAGATCCATCTGGCTTCCCTGAAACCTGAAACAAAGACAAGAAAGAAGTCAGTGGAAGGGAATAAAGACACACTTCAGGAATCTTAAGCCTACACTTTGTGCACTGTACTGAGTTCAGAGAAGCAGTGTGCTTATTCCTGTGATGACAAATGAAGATTAAATGAAGGTATTCACCAGACAATTCCTCCAGTGTTCCCTGATCTGAAATATGTGCTGAACATTGTGGAAGTTGGGTTAGCACTTCTGGCTCAGTGGAAGGAAAGCCTGCAGCTCTGGCAGCATCAAGGAGATAAACAAAACCAAGTCTTGAACATCCTCACTTTCAGGCCCATGCTTCCAGATTGGCTGAAGACTTGCATGGAACCTGTCCCCGTGCTGAGATCTGTGTTAGCCATGGAGAAAGAGCAACATGAAGCTCTGGTGTCTGGCACTGGGTGCAACCTGGAGCTTCCCTGCAGCTTCTGAGACTCTCAAATTTTTTGGTGCTCTATTGGCACTTAGAGCTATGACACTCTGCACAAGCAGAAAGCTTGTTTTAATAAAAAATATGGATGATAGGTTTAATCTTCATGGCCAGCTATAGACTCTAACAAGGTATGCTTTCATTTTTGTGAAATGCATTTTGGTTTTGGGAGAATATAGGAAATCCTACCATGTAACTCCCCATTCCAGACAGTTTCTTACCAAGGCCAGGCTCCAAGGTAGCTCCAGGTTTTGCCTCAGCTATTCCAGCTGCTGCTTGAAAATTCATCTGTGCACAAAGAAGCCTTTGGGGTGACCAGCTGAGAATGGAATGCATTAAATAACTGATAATTAAAGTTATTTACAAATAGTTTATGGTTAAAAGACTGGATGGGGCAATGGAAAGGAAGTCCAACAAATGGCACCAAATTTAATCACTGCTTCTTATAGGACTAGGTCATGCAAAACATGGAAGATTTCTTTTAATAGATGTTGAACATTATCCCTTTCTCTCTCCTCTCCTCTCCTCTCCTCTCCTCTCCTCTCCTCTCCTCTCCTCTCCTCTCCTCTCCTCTCCTCTCCTCTCCTCTCCTCTCCTCTCCTCTCCTCTCCTCTCCTCTCCTCTCCTCTCCTCTCCTCTCCTCTCCTCTCCTCTCCTCTCCTCTCCTCTCCTCTCCTCTCCTCTCCTCTCCTCTCCTCTCCTCTCCTCTTCTCTCTTCATCCTCGTTTTGCTCCATATATGAGGTGCACAGATTTGGGCTTACTCTTCCTCTCCATCCACCCTCCAGCTCCAGCCCATCCCTCCCTCCCAACAGTGCACAGGGGCTAGAAGTGCCACTGCTGGCCTCTTTAAACAGTTGCCTTTTCATTACTCCAATCTGTGTTTATGTGCGTGTGAGTGCTTGTGTATGAGTCTAGACAGCTGCAACTTTGCAATCTTGCTTTGACATTTTCTTGGAGCAAAGTTTGTTAGCTATTGGACATTAGTATCCAACTCTTCTCCATTCAGGTTTAAGAAAACAGGAATTTGGCTTCAGTAACGAAGACTAATGTGATGTTAATTCCTGAAAGTAAATACTCCCCTGCTTTTCCCTCGACATCCTTTTTTAATAGGTACTTTTCTTGTGCCACACACGTATACATGTCATTTTCATTTGTATCAAAAATCTGATTTGGCCAAAAGATTGTTTCTGGCCAAATAGGTCACATTATTAGAGATGCTCACCCTTCTTTCTCTACTCATATCTGCTGTCTCCATCTCTGCTGTCCCTCTACCTGTGGCTTTAATTCCTCAGTGGCTTTCTAGGATAACTCTTATTACTCCTTTTTGGACAATATATTTTGATCACAATCACCCTGACATAAATTCAGATCAGCTGTGCATTTAATGCAGTTAAATGTGGGTATAATGAAACTGTCGTTTTTGTGATGCACAAAAATAAGGTACCACAGACATCAGAAATGGTGCCCTGAGTCAAGTCATTTCTACAAGAAAGAGCAAGCATTAATAACAGAAGTGATTAGTGCTGATTTATGGATCTGTAGTTATCATTTTCAGAAAGAAAAGCAGCCAGGAAAATGTGTTACATTTTCCAGCAATCCACATGAAGCCTCAGCATACTATATCTGAAATTCAGTATCTTTGGTTTTCTTATCCACGAGCTCTAGCAATCCCCAGGGTATGCCCACAGCCTAAAAGAAAACATGGATCAGGAAACATCACTCTTTGCATACGGTAGTTGGCCATGCCTCATCACACTCAAACCCAATTCATCATCTTCCAGACACTATTTCATACCAACCATTTTGCTGTCTCTTTAATGCATCTGTCTGTTTATCTATTCTCAAGTACCATCTGCTTGTCTTGCTCTCTTGCACCGCACATGTTCACAGCTACTACACCTCCAAGGTGACAAATGAGCAGTCGAGCTAATTTCATTGGGATAAACAAGAAAGCAAGAGCCAGATGGAAAGCCATGGAGAGAGCCAATGGCATTGGTGGGAGAAGAGGGAATGTTGGGAGGAGAAATCACCATAACAACGGCAAGTGCACAGAGGGGGTTCTATTCTGTCTATGCCACTAATTGCTATGAATATTTTATTCTTGCCCTGTGGTTTATCCATGTCCAGCCCAATGATTTACTGCCATATGGCATAGTTCAAGGCTTTTTTTTTTTTTTTTTTTTTTCCCAGTAAAGTTTGATTGCCATTATTTTCATTGTTATTTTCATGAGGTTTGGGGGCTTTATTCTGTTTTTGGTGTGTGGACTATTTTCTTCAGACACTCACAGGGAAGCAGGGCTCAGGGGAGTTCAGTGTTGTTATCAATTTGGAAATTACAGGTTTTAATTACTCTAAAAACACAAGCTGATGATTGATAATGTTAATCCAGATCCTGCCTCCTGGTAAACTTTTGTGACTATAAGTCGTTTTTTCTATATGGCACTTTCAGCACTGGCACAGCATAAATATTCTACAGACAACCCTGACTATGCTGCTGGATGTCCAGTTGATCTCAAAGCAGTGGGATTTCACTGCCTGACAAGACACAAAGGTTGTATCTGATTAACTAAACTGGTTTGAAAAACACTTCAGTTAAACCATTGCAAAACTGAATGCATGTGTGTGTGTATAGATTTAAAACCACTTCATATTGCTTTAGCTTACCTCAGCTAAAGACATATCCTAAAGTGAGAGAAGACAGCTTACGATGAACTAAACAGGCTGAAGTAGGCCTAAGCATGAAATGGCTTTCTAAAACATTTTAGCTCTGTTCAGTGTAGTTTCGCTCAATGTATGTTTACGTGGCACAGGACAGATATGCCCTACCTGCTGTGTGGGAAGCTAGCTTAGAGCTAGAAGCAAATGCTTTGCCCAGGCTAATAAGCAATAATTTGCTTGAGAGTGGCATGGTGCAGTATTTCACAGAGATGCCTGTGCTAGGTAGGCATTCCAACACAGCAAAAGCCAGAACTCACTGTTGAGGAGAATCTGATTTATAATTCCTAGTGGCAAACAAATACACATCTAAGGCAGCAGACTGGAAAATTCTCAGCTTCACTGTCATTTCATTCAACAGCAGCTCATTAAATTTAACAATACAGACGATGCAAATATTTTCTTTTACTAATATGAATAGACAAGGCACTTTCAAAATGTCTCTCCTTTTCGTACGTTATCAATGTCATTCAGTGGTAATTGGTTTCTGTTTCTCAACATGTAATATTCAGAGATAAATAAGATGTGAAAGTAACCTTATCTAACTGAAAAATGCCTCTCCCCTTGTTTCCCAAAGTCCAATCTCACTGCTGTGTACATTCAGGGATTTCTTCAAAGACCAATCTATCTGCATCAGAAACTCTTATTTCAGGCTTTTCAGGGTGATGCTTGTCAGAAAAAAATTTGCTTCATTTCCCAGTGCAGTGTAAAGTTTCACTTTGAAGATACACTTTCAAACAATCTCCCCTACACCTACGAGAGTCATTCTTGATGTAATACAAGTGTCTACTGTACTCATTCCCTTTTAAAATCAGTTTTAGCCTCTGTAAAAATAGGGGGTGCTCTGTTCTCATCAAACCAGAGATATTCCGCCACATGGCGTAGAATCTCACTGTATCTTAGAAGGCTTCATGCTTTGTCTGCCTTCACCTTCTAAACACATGGCTCTCCATTAGCTTGCTTGACCAGCTAGTTTTTGTTATGTTAAACAATCATGGAAACGCTGAGGCTCTGATCTATCCTATATTCCTGTCCCTTCCAACTGCACTCAGTGCAATTTGCATGAGAAGCAATGTTAGGACACAGTTTGATTAAATTTTGGTCATGGTATTATGTGATGTGGTTGCACATTAAAGCGGAAGCCTGTGCTTAATGAACAGAATGGTCCTTCCTCTTCTGCAGCCTACGTTCGAAAAAGAAAGGGCACTCATGAGAAAAAAGAGATCCTCAATAAAAACCCCATCAATGGGGAAACTGCATCCTTAAGTTCTTAGTTAAGTCTTTTCTCTGAGGCGTGCTGCAATACATGGAAGACAATGTCATGGTAAATCTTAATGCGTGCTCTCCTAATTATAAATAAAACAAATGCGGTTTGCCTGGAGAAGCTACCCAAACCAAGGACCTTAAATTAATGTTTTTGGGACTGAGAATGCTGTGTGTCTATAAATCACTTAATGAAATTCATATTCTTTGCACATGGAATTGAAATGGGAGAAACTTGCCATAAATTTAGCTGCTGTATGTAAGTGTCTGCATGTGGCCTGGTATTGTAAGAAAGAGACTGAAGTTCTGCTTTTTTCAGATATATCTACAATCTCTGTAGCCATGCTGTTTCAAGAGAAAAGACACCTGCCTAGGCACAACTTAGTGCAAGACTTTCCCCCTTCCTTAGTGTCCATGAGGTGCCTCAGGCCCAGGAAATGGAAGACCCTACAGGAAGACCCTACAGCATCAGTAGGGTAAAACTAACCTGTCTCACGACGGTCTAAGCCCAGCTCACGTTCCCTATTAGTGGGTGAACAATCCAACGCTTGGTGAATTTTGCTTCACAATGATAGGAAGAGCCGACATCGAAGGATCAAAAAGCGACATCGCTATGAACGCTACAGGGGTCACAACCACTCCTGTGTGAACATCAGAAGCTCTGGAAGATAATGATGGTCAGCGCCTGCCTGATGGGGCCTCCTGCAGCCTGCCAGAATGACAGCATGTCAGCAAGACATTTATAGCACACAGCTCAAGGTGTTTCTGAGGATCAGGTTTGGCCCAGGCAGACTTGGGTACATTTATAACCCCTTGACCTCTTCTTCTTCCTTTTTTAAGCTCTGTTATTTCTACTGCAAAAAGTGTCCTCCATCCAGTGATGGATAGACCTACCACTGGTGACCTTCTCTTCATTGCCAAAGTAGAAAAAGTCAATGGACTCATCAAGCAGGAGAAATTTGCACACATATTGCTTGTAGTAACCAGCACATACTCCAGATAAAATGATCACAGTCCACCTTCTCCCTCTGAATGTACAAAGCCTTTGGAGGAGCAAGAAGCTCAAGGGTGATTGGTGAAGCAGCTGCACAAGATGCAGGTGCTCTGGAGAGCTACACAAAACCCCACAGAAAAAGCATTATGGAGCTGTAAAAATATGTCTCTCCATCCACCTCTTTGTTAATCTACTTTCCTTAATGCTGACTGCATGTCCTTGAGGATATTACCCAAATTTAACCTGAAACAAGATATATGTCTTTTGGCAAGGTCAAAGACTGAAATTTATGCTATGACAAGAACCTGTGAAAACTCTTGAAGAAGATCTTTTTTCAATATAAAAATCAAGTTTTGTTTAACCTTGTCAGAAGGTTTATTTGACTAAAATTTACATGAGTACACATTATTTCAAAATTGTAGAGCTCTCAATTCAAAGTACAGGCTTAATAATATCAATCCTCAGCTTTTGCTGCATCTCCAGTCATAGAGTCATAGATACTGGAAAATCTACTGTTGTATGTACCAGGTTCTGAAAATGAATTGTACAAACAAACAAACAAATAAATAAATAACCCAAGCAAAATTCTGCATTGAAGCTGTGACCTGGAAAGAGATGTCTGCTGCTGCACTTGTACCATCTTGAGCCACCTTCACTGGAACTCTCTGTACAGATACTGTCATCCGCCAGTCTGCAAAGATGAGTGTCTGAGGAAGAAGTTCTGAATTGGGATTGCCAAACTAAATAAGGTTACTCTTCTAGTGGTCTCAGCAATGCAGCTTTAACTTCACTATTCCTATTCTAAATCCTATAAGACTTTTGGACTTTCTCAGCTTCGATGCTTCCATCTAGAAATACTGCCCTTCCTCACAGCAGCTTTGCAAGGCTAAACAGGTTAACACAAGCACAGCATTTTTAAGATATGCATTATGCTCGGCTTTACTATTAAAATATTCGGTTTTTCTAGGAAAAGGTACCAGGTCTCCTAAACAAAATACTTTGATGTACTCTATGGAAATAAAATTTTAAAGATAGGACACTAAAGACTTGCTTTTGACTATCTTTTATCTCTGAATATTCTCAACAGTTAAGCACAGCTTCATTTAATTATGCATTACCCTAATTGCCGGGTACCTACCATGTCCATCTGTGTGCATTATAATGAATACATGCACCAAGGGCTTAATGAGTCAGACACCTGCTCAGATGAACAAATAGCCTAGAATTATCACTGATATAGTCATCCATACATTTAAGCTGCCCTTAATTTTAAAGGAGTGGCAGCACATGTTTACGTACAAAACAAAACAAACAGAACTTATTGGACTATTCCAGTCAGGCTGCATCCACAAAAAAGTCATGAAATGACCCCAGGATCATCCTCTAGCAAACTAACCGGAATGCGTGCACCCAAGTTATTAAACTGTGAGAGCCTTCAAAACAGGGTAATCCTGTTGGGAACGTTCCCGCTAAATGTCCCTGAAAATGTGGAAAGGAGATGTAGTTGACCTGGATCACAGCGGTGACAGGGACTACTTTAAATGTGTAACAGCATAAAAAAAAATAATCTGCCAAGACATTTTCTCTAGCGCTGTTTAATCTACCAGTCTAATTTCCTGGTGAGCTCAGATCAGCAACAGCGTCTGTCTGAAGAGATGCGCAGAGCAGGGAAGCCATTTCAATTCAGCTCCTGTTACACAGATATGCCACCTTCATGTTTTTGTACCATCAATACAATTTTCAAGCAATTTTCTGTTCTCAGAAAAATTTGACTATTAAGTAGCCTACTCTAAGTAATTTCAGATGCTCACGAGTCAAGCATCCCAAACAGCCTCCTACGGCCAACAGAGTTGTCATGCTTGTGTTTATGGTGACATTTCAGCAAAATACTGCAAGGGAATAATGAACAAAAGCATTGATACAACAGGATCATAAAAGCCTACTTCATAGTCAGTACATAAACTGGCATTCCCAACCTCATTATCATTTATGCTACTTGAAGCATTTAGCTGACATTTCTCTCTAGGGTTTTTTTAAAGCTTGAAGGAACACAGCTTCCAGTACAGGCCTTCTTCAAAGCCTAGAGCAGATTTTGCAGCAATCAGTTCATACCCTCTTTTCACCAGTGTGATATTCCTACTGCCCTAGTCCACCAGTACTACCAACTGGCATTCTTTAATTTCAGTTCAGCCCTACTACTATACAGCAAGTTCACTGAGCTATCTTCTTCTTCCATAATACTTTCTTCCTCCATCTTTCCTTCCATGTTTGCAGAGGTTGGAGAGCCCTGGCGAAGAGTTTCTTCCCACTACTTGAATATTTCATCCTCTTCTTCAGTTAATACCAGCTTTAGATGCTGCATCTGTGGGTTCTGACATTTCAGCACCTCTTGTGCTACAATATCAAATTTAAGTCCTTTTTTCTTTAATTCCTACCCACTCCCATTCTGTCCTGCTTGAGAGTCATAGCCTTCAACGTGCTGAATCACCCTGCTGGCTTCCTGCACCTTTTCACTTATACCAGTCTGATCATTGGTTAATAATGGGAAAAAGAAGCATGCTTTGCCCACCCACACCTGGGCATGTTCTTTCACAACTACTGTCCAGACACAACTCCTGCTCTTCCACCAGAAAAGCCCTTAAGTAATTAATACAAGCTGAAGGACTAACAGGGACTGCTGATATTTGGAAGGTTTTTTATGTAAAAATGAGAGAGTACTGTCAAATTCTTGCTGGTACATGCTTAAACACACACGTTACAAATGTGTACTCGTATGCATATAAGTGTAGCTACCAACCCAAATTATTACTCCTATACGTTATTTCCCTTTCCACGCATTACTCATTGCATTCCATTTTTACATTTTGTAATGCTTCTTTCTTTTATAATCAGAAACAGCATCTGTCTCAATGTTACTGAAGTCTCAGAGGGGCTTTTAGATGTTATGTCATCACATTTTGTTTTTAAAAAGGCTGCAGTAATGGCTTACTATAAGATAACATGAGCAAGTGGAATATGTCCAAACAATGTGGTTGTTCCTTGATTTCATCCAGTAAGAGCACCAAAAGGTTCTATCGCCATTAGATAAAGCTTTACTACCAAGAAGATGTATTTCAAGTATATTACTATTAGTAATATCTCATCTAAACTCCAGAAGTTTAAAAAACACAAAAAACCAATTCCCTATTGTATTTCTCACAGTGCTTCCAAGACAAAACTTGTTGAGACAAAACAATCTGAAAAGCAAAGCCAACTCTTAATACTGAAATTTAACATGTGAAAGTACTGACAGCTGGTCAAACATTAGCAGTTTTCTATGTTTCTATAAAGAAGTCATTCAGTGATACCACTGTCTTAATATATATTAAATTATTCAGTCTTCCTCTTTAATGAGTGATTTGTTTTAGAGAATGGATTTCCAATATTCATTCCGTGCCTTTCACTGGCTTTTATGCAGCTATAAAACCATGACATAAATCAGAACACAATCCATCATGCAACATAATCTTCTGTAAATAAAAGGCACAGTTTGTTTCTTATTCAACAAATACAAGCACTGAAGTTGGAATGCCAGTGACATACAACTTTCTTTTTCTGTGACAGAAGGAAAAAACATCCACTTTTATCCAAAATTCAATGAGATTCTAGTCTGGCATAGTTGTTGCAGACTATGTATGCCACTGATAAGCCAGAAAAATCAATCAATCAATCAATAAAAGTTAAGCTTTTAACCATATAGTATCATTCAAATATATTTTAAAAATTCTTGGCAGTCTTCATGTGCTAGAAATCCAACACTGGTTGGCCATTGGAAAAGGTTTGACACCGGACAGCACAAAGGACATTAGATGAAAAGAAAGAATGGGCTGGTGCAGAAAGGACTAGATTACTCAGCATACAACTAGGTATAATGGAATTTGGTAAATATGATATTTCCTCTGCTAAGGTTTCGATTTGCACATTTATTTGGGATGGTAAAATGTTATTTACTCTACTATTGCTCACACCCCTGAAAAGAACGAGGAAATGAACTGTATTTCAAGTTGAATGAAGGCATCCTTCTTCTTCCATCCCCACTGGCTTGGGGATTTCTCTCAGATGTGGGTGTCCTCACAAGTGTCCATACTGCTGAGGGACCCAAGGAGCTTAATGCAAAGCAGAGCAGAATACAGTTACTCTGTAAGCCCTTCTAAGTGCTACACTAAAGGATAAACTAAGCTTTAGCTGTAACATGCATGCTTTCTGCATTGCATTAGCTTAGTGGCTAAAATGAGGAGGCAATTTCATCACGATGGTGACAGTCTTTGACACGTTGCCTAATCCGAAGGCAGGTTAATTGGAGTAAAAATCCTTTTTCTTCTGCCACAGACAAGAAAAGAAACATTTGGGCTTCAGAGTCCAGCACTCAGCCTTCTGCTGTCCTAGAAAGATAGTCTTTAACTGGAGACTGCAGAACTTGTGGCAGAGAAAAGCTTAGGAATCGTTATGTCTTATCTCAAGAACTGTAAATAAAGTGGAGCTTAGCATAAATGCGCCACAAGACAAGTCTGGCCCTACTAGAAATCTGAAGAATCAGCACATTTTTACAGAAGGTAAAAATTGTTACAGGACGTGGATGCAACTTCTTTTTATTACATGATATGTACTTACTCAGCTATACTGCTATAGACAGTATATAATGGAATATTTGCTACATGCTCAAGACTGCCAAATGTTTTCCACAACCCCTCTTTTTATTAAAATATTCCAAATACATCTGTACTGCACTAAATCATATACTGCTCCTGGCATAAACTGTATCTTCAGACTGTTCTGCAGAGTTAAACCATGCCAAGACTGAAGTATTGATTGCTACTTATTGCACACTGCATACTAATAAATCCTATCCCTGTGTCCTAGCCAGCTGCGTACATACTGCTCCAGAGAAATCACATTTTAAGGCTCCTGTCTAATGGAACAGGGCACTAACAACTATCTTCTATAATCATGTGAGATGAAGATATTCATCTGGCTCATTCATGCACATTCATGCAGGAAGCAAAACCAACCATTTCCACATGTCCAGCTCAGCTCAGAGTGCTACAACAGGGGCACCTGCACCAGGCTGGAGGCTGTGACCTCCCACAAAGAAAAAGAGAAAAAATTTCTCAGAGGTCCATTTTGAAGGCTAAACTTCATACTGCAGTGCTCACACTACATTTTCATATGATTCTTTTTTAATTTTTCTATACTTAAGCAGACATTTTCTCCATCTTTTCTAGATAGTTACTGTTCTAACTGAATAGACTGTAGGGGACCATTCAGAAGAACAGTTATTGCATGCTAAATTCTATAGACATACACCTGTGTTTCACGAAGACTGACTCAGGAACCTGGTAATAAAGAGACTTTACTGTTAGATCACTCTGTCCCATTAAGCTCAAGACTAAAAGTTGTTATCTTTCTTTAACTTCACTCTGAACATCTGAACTTCACTCTGAACATCTTCACTCAGACATATCTAATTGTCTGGAGATGTACACCCACTTTGGAGAGACTATTAACATACCTGTATTTTGTCAGAAGTCTGAGATTTGGGTGTTAATAAATGGAGAATGATGGAGGGATCATTTTCCAGTGTGTTACTGCAACTGACTCAATGTTTGAAGCAGCTCACACAAGAGTATTTTTGTAACTATAACGATTGTCAAAGCTCAGCTGAATAATACTCAAGGACTAATTTAACCCATTGCTTCAAAAGCCTGGCTCTAGTATTGCATAAATAACAGTGAAATAGTGATGTGCATTCTTAAATCCCACTGTGATCAATGGACCATAGCCAGGTACCCCAAGATGGTTACACTCAAGAGTTTTATTGAGTAATTATGACTCAGTATTTAAGGACAGCTCCAGGCTCAGCCTATTCTAAGTTTCCCACTTACAAATACATATCAGTCACACACACAGTGTTAGCTTTGTCTACAGAATTTAATGTCTCAAAAGCTTGCTAAAAATCCTTTATCTTCTTTTTAAACTACAAGCTTAATGCATTTATTCACTTATTTCTTTGTCTGCTCACTCTGAGGTACCCCAGAATTCAGCAGAGAACCAGCGAGGCTGAGTAGTTCTGTTAGAAACTGTGATGGAAGTCGTGAAAATGAAAACAGGAGACATCAGAATGATCACCCTGAGAGAAATGGTGACCAAGGTGTCACCCAGCATGGACCTATGGTCCTCTTCTACCCTGAAGTCTTACACTGGCTGCCCCCGCATCTGGAGAGGCAGAAGCAGGACTGTGGGCCCCAGGCCTTAAGATATCGCACAAGGGCACATTGAATCCTGGAATGGCTTTGGTTGGAAAGTACCTCAAAGCCCACCCAGCCCCACCCCGTGCTGTGGGCAGGGCTGCCACCCAGCAGCTCAGCTGCCCAGGGCCCCATCCAACCTGGCCTTGAGCGCCTCCAGGGATGGGGGACCACAGCTTCTCTGGGCAGCTGTGCCAGCATCTCACTGCCCTCTGAATAAAGAATTTAATTCAAACATCTAATCTAAATTTCTCTTCTTTAATTTAAAGCCGTTCCCTCTTGTCCTATCACTACTAGACCACGTACAGAGTTGCTCTCCTTTGTACTTAGAAGCTCCTTCAAGCACTGGAAGGCCTCAGTGTGGTCTCCCCAGAACCTTCTCCTCCCAAGCTAAACAAGCCCAGCTCCCTCAACCTTTCTTCATAGGAGAGATGCTCCAGTCCTCTGAGCATCTTTGCAGCCCTCCTCTGGACCCACTCCAACAGTTCTGCATCCTCTTTGTATTGGGGCCCCAGGCCCGGACACAGTACTCCACATGGGGCAGAGCAAAGGGAGGCAAAAACCTCCAGGCAAGAGCACCAGAGATCCTCTGTCAAAGCAGAGGGGTTACGCATGTTCTGCGTGTTCTGGGAATGGAACTGGGTGTAGAAGTAACACGTCATCCTCTTTATCTGGCTCTTACACCACTGGCAACCGAAATAAAAACATAGCAACACATTCTCATCCATTTTGCGTGAAAACTCTGAGTGCTTTTCTACATGTAGCTGCTTAAAATTGCAAATTTGCAAAACTGCCTGTCATGGTGTATTTGGCTAAAATGAAGAAAACGCCTGGGAACTTGTGTAACTGCAGCGCTTTCAATGATTCTTGCTATCTGCAATTTGCAGCTCTCTCTGTCATTGCTGATATTTAGTTCGTCTCTTTCAAAGCCCCCAGTGCATTAAATCACTTTTGTAAATTAAAAGAAATGTGCTTTGTCCAGCAGACAAATAGCGGATAGGAGATCTTCCAGGGTAACACCAAGCCTGCAAAAAGCTTTTGAAATCTCATTACTCAAGCGCCTAATGGCCAGAGTAACAGCCGCTGTGCGGTCTTCTCTGTTTATTGTGCATTGTGGATGACCGACACACAACACAGCAACACTCACAGTGTTAGTAAATAGGGTGGACAATTTGCCAGATTTGATTCCCCTTGATACAATACTCTGTAAATGTAGAAAATCAGTGCTTATATGTTATAAAAATACTGAATGAGGTTTGTGAGGACTGACATACTGTGTATCATAGTACTTTTAAATACCATGCCCAGAGAGTGTCACCTCAAACACCTCACCTTGCCCACTGCTTAACATACTGTTTATAACATTTGTAATTTTTCCCTCATGTCTTGGAAATCTAAAGTCATATAAGCACAACCAAGACTTGGATTCATTAATGGCTAATAAAGAATCAGTGCCAGCTGTCACTTTGTGCAAACCAGGATACTGATAATCACTTTCTCCCTCACTCCTCCTTCCCATCCTCCCTCTCCAAAATGAGGTCTGACTTCACACTAATGTGCTCTTGACAACAGACGCTGATAGAATCAAGGACTTCAGGCTGCCTTCTGTAAGATCTGACTGAAACTGTAGAACAGATTCAAACTGCATAGCAGATGAAAATGTTACAACACATAATTCTGACCTTGTGAATTTCATTTTCTTACCAAGCTGGGATAAAAATCACTTCAGTATGCCCATTCCTGAATTAATACACTAGCATTTGGCAAAATATACTGAGATACCACTACATATTTCTTATGCTTCCAGAAATGGAAACACCAGAAAGACCAATGGCAGCATTTTCAAAAGCACACTACATTCATCTACCTGTCCCAGCAAGTCAGTGGTGAAACAACAAATGATTCCAACAGGATAACCTTTGAATTTGGTTTGAGTCATTACCAAAATAAAATAAAATAAAACCAACCAACCAGACTCATTTGCCTTGACAGGTGTGTGAGAGCAGGTGAGGAGCCGTAGGCCTACATGGAGAGGAGATGCACTTCGAGCCTGGAGAGCTTTATGCAGAGCAGATGGTATCAGCAGGGATGAGGAAACACATTTAAAGCCACTGCTGTAGGGAACTACTAAGGGATGTAAATCTGGGCTCAGTTCTGAAGGTGGAACCAATGGGTCCACTCCCTCTGTTCAGAAAGAAGGGCTCTCTCTGTGTAGGCACACAATGTGGTTAAAACTAGAAACAAACTTTGGAACAAAACCAAACATCAAAAAATAACACTCTTCTGTGAAGTGCTCTTATTTCAGGGAACTATGAACAAATGTCATCAAATTCTGCATCCATTATTTACCTTCCTACAAGGAATGTGGCTGCTTCAAAAGTCCCAAACACAGATGCTGAACAATTGAAGCTGACTGAAGAAAGCGATGAATCAAGAGCTGAGCTACATTTGCATAGGGGAGCAGGCTCAGAATCGTGCCTTGTGAGCTGTATTATGCTGTAGTCCTGTATGTGACAACTGAGTCCTACGGTCAGATTTCACTCTAGTTAGGGAAGCAGTATGAGCACACTGCTTTGCGTCTTCCTTTGGAACTAACCAAAAGAACATGGAGAACTACCTTTGAAAGGCAAACGCACAGATTTGTTTTACTTTTCAGGTGTCAGATTTCTAGCTGAGCGGAGGATTTAATGTGTTTTAAAAATCCAAAGTTGAGCTCCCTTTGTTTACTCCATTCTTCACATCCAGTTCTTGAGACATTTGGTTCTTTTTACACGCTTCTGAAATTCACATGCATTCTTACTGGGAACAAGAATGACCTTAAATTCCCCAGTGCTGGGTGGCTCATTAGGACTTCTTTATGACTAATGAATTCTTCTCACTCTCTCAAAACTTCATCATTTGGGCTATTGTTTCCCCAAGGGTATGTCCTTGTGCATTCAAAAACTGCATGAGATCCTTCCCACCTATGCTGTGTCTGATGCAGCTGAGCTCCAAGCACGTGGGGAAGCTCAGCAACTTTGCATCTTGGTATCAGCAGTTAGTTGGTGAGCTCTTAAGCAGCTGTAAGGATAACTTCTGCTCACGTGAGTACCCTGTTATTCCTCCTCTTTTTCTTCCTCTTCTCATTCAACAGTGTTTATGGCAAGGTTATTGAATTTCCAAAAATAAAAAGCCATGCTTTGCTCTCCAGCTGAGAGCCATTAGATGCAGAGGGGATCTACCTGTGAAACTGCAGGTGGTGACAAAGTGGGATGTCTGCATCCTTATCTCACCCTTCTGCTGTTCAGCTGCTTCTGACCTCTATCTACACCTCAGCATTCCCACATATTTTGAAGTAAAAAAAAACAAACCCTTTTGGAAAGGAGTGACCATGTTAATCACGAAGGTAATCTTTTCTTCTCAAAAGGCAATCTTTTCCTCTCTGATCTTCTGGATCTAAAAGTCCACACAAAAAACACTCAGTTTGTAAGTTTGTGAGGGTGAGAAAGTCAGGAGATGTTCAGGCTTTTGCAAGTCTTGAGTGATGACAACTGAGAACAAATATTTTTCCTTTCTCCTGGATTTACTTGAAATTCTGTGAAGTTCTTAAGCTTTCCTCTGAAAACACTGGCTGTTTGAAGTGGTTCTATGTGGCAAAATGCAATCCCTTTCACCTTTTGATGACATAAAGTAAGTAATAGTTACGATTTTTAGAAGTGCTAGAAGAGGAGCTATTATCCTTTTTCCACGTGTTTAGTTGTTATACCAGCTTCTCACACTGACTAGCACCTTGCAGCTGCTATTGTTAGTGGTTTTTAACACGCATTCTTTATGCCTCCTCCCTTCCTACCACAGATCTTCCTCTCTTTCCAGATGCCAAGCCTTCAGGCTTAAACAGCTTCACAGCTTAGCACGAGGAACCAGGGCCTGGCACAAATAAATATGGTTCTTCTTCATGCAGCATCCTGAGAGAGTTCCACCAGGGCAGCCACGAGGAAGTGCTCAGTATCTCCCACCTCCCAGACCCCCTGCCCACCAAACTCTGCTCTCAGGCCTGATTGCTCAAACAACCCCCACCCCCCCTTCTCCTTTCTGCTCTCTGCACACATTTCTGCAAGCCCACCCTCTGCCAGGCAGAAGAGATGCAGCTGACTCCAGGACACAGCCTATTGCTTCACAGGAAGGGTGCTTCTGATCTCAGCCCACAGGTTTTGGGGCTGGGGGCTATGCAACATCTTCGTTTTGCTACTCTCATTAGTGATAAGGGATCAACGCTGTCCCTTCTTTGGGAAGGGAAACACAAAGCCTGTCTTCTCTGAGCAGTTTGCAGAGTAAGATGCTGGCTGATAGCTCAAGGACTTCTTTCAAGACACAACAAAGAGTGTAAAATGATGGGTGTTTGCGTGGGTTTGGGCGTGGATGGGGGAAGAAAGAGGCTTTGTCAGCCTTTATTCCTCATTCTTACTTCTCTTTATTGACCAAGCTCTCTAACTATACACAAATATGAGCAGAATCTTACACACAGCTGCTGTTTGCGTTCTCAGTGCTGGGCTTGGTACTAGCCTCGATCTTTACTTCCAGCCACGACATATACAACTCACATCTGCAGACCACTGACAACACTACAGTGGATTTTTGGAGAAGTCAAGGGCAAAATTAGCCGAGTCCCCTTCAAGTCAGTGGAAGGATAATGAATGCCAGAGTGCTATCTTTGCTGTTCACAAATCGGTGCCATTAGCAGGAGAAAGTGCATACTAATCAATAAGTGTTGGCACTTAATGGCTCTGAAGTATTGGTGGGCTGACATTTACATCTGCTCACAGCATTGTACACACCCACAACAATTTACCGTCTCCTATCCTGTTGAAATCCACCTATGTAAACTGTCAGGCAGGCACTACATAATCCTTTCAGTCTCAGAAATGACTATAAAGGTCTGTGTTGAAACCAATACATCTCACACAAGGAACGGGTGAGGAGGTAGAATGCTGCTAATTACAAGGCAACTGTTATAAACTAACATCATGATGTTTTCCCCATCAGATTTCCTTGTTCCTCAGAATATCACTCAAGGTACACACACACCCTTCTGAATTTACAGAGATGAGTTTCCAATTTATTCAATCCCACCTGAAGTGCTTGTGTTCTCCAGATCTCCTGAGAGCTGTCTTCCTTCTCCTGCTCAGCTGGAAGGGCTCTGTAACCTTCTGCAGTCCCAGGCTGAGAGCCCTTTGTTTGCAGAGGGAAATTCAGAACCCATTTCCCCATGGCACAGGCTCTTAAGAATGGTGTGAGGAAGTCAGCAACCCAGAAAGCACATCTGACTCTCACACTGCCACAGCAGTAGGAAGAAATTGGGTGCATTTTGGCCACACAACTTGCCTACAAGCTCCTGCTTTTTAGTCTAGAGATGGTAAACCTTGCCTGGAATTCTCTGCCTCACTTGGTATGAGATGCAGAGAGAGGGCACTGTGTGGTGGAAGTTCATGGTATTCACACAGCCTAGCATCAACACAGAATCACAGAATTGTAGGGGTTGGAAGGGACCTCAGGAGATTGTCCAGTCCAACTCCCCTTGCATCTAGTTCAGCCTCTCCACACAGAAGCAAAACTCAGGTCTGGGGATTTTTTACAACAGAAACCAACCTGTATTCAACCAGTTCCAGGGTGTGCTTGCACAAAAACAAACAAACAAACAAACAACAACAACAAAAAAACCAGGTTCCACCCTGACTGCCTCTGCAAACAGGCACCTGGTATGGCTCTCAGAGTGTAGCTAACCTTAATAATAACTGTTTTTGTTTGCTTTCTTTTCTCTGAAATTCATGTTTAGCAGAAGAAATACAAGAAATAAGGCACATCACAGAGCCTCTATACACCTATCGCAGGCTTTGACTATTTACATTTATTTCAGATTAGATTTCAATTATTGCCATAGAATCGAGCATTTGGGTTCTGGACTTTCCCTTGGGCTATCTTACTTTGTCATCCATGCCACCATTTTCTAAAATACAACATTTATTTGGGGCTGGTCAAATGAACTATGGTCTCCAGGTTCAGGTAGTCACTGTACAGACATGGGCCTGGGCACCATGTTCTCTGTTGCCCTGCTGAAGCAGGGGTTGGACCAGACAGACCCAGAAGGCCCTTCCAACCTCAACCCTCCTGTGATTGCCTGATTTTGTACTCTAAGCAGAGGTACTCACTGAGTGGCATGGTGCAGCAGCCACTCCCTGCAACAGGCAGATAAGTGCTGAGGCTGTACTAGTGGTTGTGCAGCCTCCTGGTAGGAAGCATTTGGTGACTTGAGCAACCCGCACATGAGGGATGCATACAGCGTCACCATGTCCTACAGAAACTACTATGAGGATATGCCCAATCATTTGTTTTATTTCTCACTGCGTTCATATTCAGCCTATTCACCCACTAATAAATACTATTTGTCAACTGTATCCCAAATACATCCTCAGTGAATCAAGTTAAGGTGCACTAGAGATACATTTAATGTTCAGATAAACTAGTTTAATTTTAGCAGGTTGCTAATATAGCCTCATACTTCACCCCAGTAGCAGATTTATAGCTAGGGTTTTTGTTCATCCATTATTCCTTGCACTATTCAGCAGGTTGCATTTCTTGCCCTTATTATGAGCAGATCAGCAGTGCATACAGATCTTTAGAGCCAAAGACACTCTCAGTTTTTCCTACTGCATTAATAACACACACAGACAACTTGTCTTCTGAGAGTTTTCTGCTGTATTTCGTTGCCTCGCGTTCTAAGAAAAGATATACTGCTATGAAAAACTCATTGTGTCGTTTTCTCCTACTTCACCCTCAGGGCACTGCCACTGTTATCTATTACCTTCAGAACAGCCTGAGCTTTTCATATTCCTTTACAGTCTCGTTTATTACTTACTGCTCCTTTCACTGGAATATCAACTCATCTCTGCCCTTTGGCACGTACTGGGCTTTAATCATAATAATTTTGCATTGTTGTTTCACCGTCTTCTCTAAGTGCGCTCAGAGAGGGGAGAACCCACCGCCCTTATGGCTGTGGAAAACGCAGTTCGAAAATGAGCGTAGTCACCCCAGTGCCAGGGCTGCCGGGCGGTGACTCAGCAGCACGAAACTGATCACAGGGCTGCCTGATTCGTTTGGTTTCTTTTAATTCCTAGTCTGCCCGCCGCTACTCCTCTGCGTACGGTTTGTCCTGTCTTCTGAGCGACCCGTTTTCTCCCCGCGTTTAAATCGTAGCAGTGCCCTGACGTACATTCCATAGATGTAGGCACCTATACGCACCGCCCGGCCCAGCGGCGGGAGGAGTGCGGCATCGGTTCCGGCCCGCCTCGCTGCGAGGCGCTCCCGCGGCGCCATCTTGCGTCGTCCCGTCGCGGGCACCGGTACCATGCCGGGTCCTACGAGGAGGGAAGGGCTGCCCCCATCAGGGTCTCGCTTTTCTTCCAGGAAGCCCTCTCCAGGAGCCTGGACTCCTCTGGACTCTATTTTAGGGCTGGTTCTCTTGAGTGCTTTTACAAGCGGTCTGAACGCAGAACTAATTAGCTTTTCAGCCAGCGCTAAACTGGGAGGGACCTTGTAGAGGGACCTTGGCAGACGACCAACCTCATGGAGTTCAAAAGAGCAAGTGCACCTGGGATAGTGGGATCCTGGGTGTGAGTGAGGGATGAGAGAGCAGCCCTGTGGAAACAGGCACTCTCAGAGATGAGGGAAATGAAAAACTTACTGAGCGTAGTCATGTGGAGAAGCACTGTATGGGAGGAGTTGAACTGAAGGAAACTCAAGAGCTCAGAAGTATCCCAGCACAGAAATATCATAGAACGGTTTGAGTTGGAAGGACCACTAAAGATCACGTAGTCCAACCCCTCTGCAATGAACAGGGACGCCTACAGCAGATCAGGTTGTTCAGAGACCTGTCCAGCCTAACACTTCCAGGGATGGGTCATTCACCACCTCTCTGGGCAACCTGTGCCAGTACATCACTGCCCTTATTGTAAAACACTTCTTCCGTATATCCAATCTAAATCTCCCCTCTTTGAATATGAAACCATTTCCCCTTATCACAACAGATCCTGCTGAAAATTCCATCCCCTTCTTTCTCATAGCCCCCTTTAGATACTGAATGGCCTCTGTCAGGTCTTCCTAGAGCCTTCTCCAGGATGAACAGCCCCAGCTTTCTCAGCCTGTTAAAGGGAAGAGCTAAAAACATGTAAATGGCTACCCTGCAGAAAAGGTGTAGGCTTATTTGAACATTTGGACTATTTTTATGTAGTTTCTTCACTTCTTAATCAAAAGCCACATGGCTGACAGCTGAAAATGCAGTATGGCTATGGTAGCATTTTATTTTACAGGTTATCTCAAAATACACTTTTCTATTGCCACTAACTTTTGGATGTATTTCCCTCCTACATTCCTCTGAGATAATGAAAGTAGGCTTGGGAAAAGGTAAACAAAAGTAAAGAAGGTGAAAGAGGATAACAAAACTGATTCCAAGCTCCCAGCATCTGTGTATGTTAATGCTCTTCAGGAGAGTTCATGGCACAGTACTTTCTGTTCTTTATTTTTAAGTGTCTATAACACTAAACATTTTTCATACTATCAAACATACACCAATTAATAAAAGGTCGGTGCTTATTTTATAACAAAAAATGTAAGCCCTTTTGTAATGTCCCCAGGCTCCTCTTTGCAATCTAGAAAGCCAATGCCTCCTCATGTCGAATTGAACAGTTCCTAGTATATACAAAAGCTGCTGGATTAGCTGCATATTTTTTACAAAAAGAGTGTTTCTGCTTTCATAGTGCTAATGATGAGAATATGGAATAATAAATATACATTCCTCAATAATTGACTGTGCCATCTTGAAATGACCACAGGTAATTTCTATTGTTATGTGATATCTGGTTGTGATTATCAGGAGCTTCTGCTTAAAAAGCTCTCAAATGTATTTCATTGATTTTGTTTCAGGAAAGGAGGATCAAAGGCTGCTGGAACAAGACGAGGAGACCAGCTGGTTATTTTACATGATGCTCCCTGTATCAGCCGTCATCCTTACCTATGCCAAAATGGCTTTAACCAAACAAATCCCTAAAGCCTCATTCATTCTCCTAGACCAAACATGCTAACATGTTCACGTGTGTGAAGAAATGTGGATGAAGGTGGTTTCGTTTCCCCAGCTACTGCAGGGAACCTGCTTTAGCAGGGCATTGGACTTCTATGATCTCCAAAGGTCCCTTCCAACACCTATGAATCTATGATTCTGTGCTTTCAATAGTGACAAAGAGACCATAAGTGCTTAGCAAACGTGTGATTAGACTATTAATGTTTAAAGAATGTAAGCAGGGATTTCGGCATCAGATCCTTTGTGTGATGTTTTGGAAATTGCAGCTTTAGTCAGTTCCTTGCCTGATGCACCTGAAGGGGTTTAGTGCTTCTTGAGTCGAACAGGTGAACAGATTATGCCTTGGTAGTACCTTGGGCAGCAATAGCCCATATCAGCACTGCATTAAATGGGTGCTGAGCACATCAGTGAGTGGAAAAAACTGTATTTGTTGTCATAAATCTGTAACTGCGTGTTGGTGTAATCAGCACAGCTCTTGTGGTCTCCTTACAACTATATGTGGTGAAGGATAGATTAGATTTTATTATAACCTTTTGGGAGACTATTTTCTTCTTGGGCTCCTTGACGATAAAACTCCATGGAGATGGACTACATTGTGCTGCTAAATATAGAGAGGGATAGTAGCACTGGCTCAGCTCCACCATCAGCTCTGCATAATTAATAAATATTTTTATTTGCTCTTTTCAGTCTGTACCATGGCTGTTTGGAGCAAGCAGATCCAAATGTACTTTTGATGCATGCATTAAGGAAAGAGAGGAAGCCACTCAGTCATAACTCGGGAGTGCTTGTCACCCATAAAATCAGTGTTGAAAAACAAAAATAGAGTAATAAAAGAAAGAAAATACACAGTAATGGATGTCAGCATTGCACAGGCAAAACAGTGAAGGCACTGCTTTACTGTAGATCTGGTATGAATCAAAGATCACAAAGATGGACTGTCGATTGTGGACAGCACTTTATATTGGTCTTCTGTGGCACCAGTGTGCCCATTAACATGAAACTATCACGTACTCTAAGATGCACAAAGCAGGGACTGAATAGGCTAGCTCTGCAATCAGCAGTAACTTTGTTATTTTCTGATTTTTTCCAGCAGATGTGGCGTTAGAGATCTCTTGTGACGTTCGCAGCTCCCTGAAGCCTTTTGTGCTGTCATCAGCTTTTTATTTGGAATTCCTGAGTTTATGGATCATATTACCTTACAAGAGTGTAAAAATTTTATGATGTCTGATTTTCCCCCTTTTCATATTCCCTACATGCAACAGATAGAAGCTCCAGTGTTGATTTGTTATCAGAATACACTGTCAGCTCTTTGGGGGCTCAGGGAGGTTTTTGCTTTACATTCTGAAGTCTGTAGAACCCTACATGCAATCTGATTTTAGTGTGAATTTCATAGACTTCCAGTGGACGCGCTGTCTTCACGAGGGAAACACTGCAGGAACCAGCCTAAAACACTCTCAGAAGTATGAGCTGGCTGGCTGAAATCCCCTGTTGGCTCAGTTTGTGACAGCACAGGTAGACTTCTGTATATGTGTCCCTCTGTGTATATGTGTGCATGCATAAGATGTGCTCATAAATATGTTCTGTTAGAGAAAGCCAAATGATAGCAGCTGCTAGGAGATGGTAGTTTTATAACTGCTTGCTAATTTTTCCATAGCTTATAGCAGGGCATTTTAGAAGAGTGATCTTGCCAGTAAGTGCCAGTTCTTTTCATTCAGTTTGGTTTAATAGCTTAATAATGCATAATTGGAGTTCTTGGGTACTGGTAGTAAAAGGACACTATGCTCCATTAAGTCCAGGATATTTATTTTGAGAAAATGAGTGAGTGCACAATTTTCCGGGAGCACTAATAGACTTAAATGGATTTCAAAAAGCCTTTTACCATTACAGAATAAGACTCAAATATGGGTCACATGCTTTGCTCACAGGATGCATCCAGGACGGAGTCTGTCACTCACTCCTTCTTCATTAACGAAATTCTGTGGCTCTTGCTGGCAGTGCTCCTGATTTGTCTGTCTGTGAGTGGGTTCAGCCTTAGGCCTGCTGTGTTTAGAGCAGGTAGTGCTCTTAATGTAAAGGACATAAAGTTTTGAAGCAATTTAATTCAGCATTATGGTTGCAAGGCTCCTTGCTACAAGTGCCCCCTAGAAATTCTGTTAGTGTCTGAAGATTCATCCGTGCAGAGGGGTGTTAACCTCAGGGAGTTTTTAGAGTTGTCTTATTGACTGATAGGTTCTGCATTCAGAATTCCTACACCTTTTCCTCCAGATCACACCCTCATGCTGCTTCCTATGAACTCAGCACCATGATTAGGTGGCCACTAAGTAACAGAGGTGCTTACATGGACTGATGGGTATTTGGAAATTGTTTGGCATTTTCCATGTCTGTGACGCACCACACCATTCCCGCATTTAAGACTTCTTAGTCTTCAGTCTTCAACACAAACACCAATTCAGCAGTTCTTCCCTAACTTCTGATATTTCTGGTTAGTTGGTATTTTGTGTGGTGTATCATCTCAAGCCTCCCAGCCTGACCTAAGCTTTTAGTGCGGTAAGTAAAGCAAACTCGCTGAGAACAGAAAGAGAAAATCTGGTCAAAGAAATGTGATGTACACAGTACATCCCATGTGGCACTGTGTAGGTTTTGCTTGTGATTCCTTCATGTCACTGGGGGGAAATGGGGAGAATTCCTATTGCTCTAACATGGGAACGTTATTTCCTTCTGATCAGGTTGGCTCATCTTTCATCTCCCCAACATTTCTTAGTTATATCTTGTTAGACAACTAGATCATCTCCTCTTCTCCTTCCTGGTTTCTAAAAATAATGTCCTCCCTGTTGAGGAGATGGGACCTTTTTTTTTCAAAATGCCTTGTATAAATGCCCACATCTATTCCATTCTGTGCATCTTGCTTAAACATAACAAACTGTTTTCTCCATTGCTACTAAAACTAGTATTTTTTTTTTAAGATCTACCCATTTTATACCCATATCACTCATCTCATGTCTAAATAAAAACCAGATTAAATTAGAGAGCCAGCATGCTCTATATGCTGAGCTGATGCTTGGCATATAAACAATAGAACAATAAAACTTATAAACAATACTAGAAAGAGCTAAAAGCCTTCACATTTCACTTTTTATTACGTCTTATTTTCACTTGTAGCATGCATTTGGAATATGGTCCTGCAACAATATTTTCATTTTCAATTTCATTTTTTATTGTCTGTTTTTCTTTTACAAATCCCACTCACATAAATATGGTAATATGAGTTGTCTACGGATTATTCATTTATCCTGCTGACAACTAATCTGTCCAATGAATTAGAAACAATCACAGCTCCATGACATCTAATTATACTTTACTTCTTTGTTTTCTATGCTTTTGAGAAAAGCGAGGTTTTAGTATGCAGTGTTGCATATAAAAAAAACGGGGGGGGGGGGGGGGGGGGGGGGGGGGGGCTTTCATCTGAGTTAAAATATTTTTCTTTTAATTTTCTAGCCAGATATCATGAAGATATACAATCTTCTGCAGAGAGTTGTAGTGTTCTTCTGAATACTGGAATTGTGACATAGCACAATATTAAATTAAAAATGTGGATTATTTCTGCCCCTAGCTACTGTCCCTCCATATGTGACAATGCTTATATTTGAACAGATTATTTCATCCAGGTGAGGATTTGGTCCATAACCCAATCTTCCCATCTTCGTAGATTGTATTTTTCTCGTCTCAGGAGATGTGAACTCCCTCAGCTCTTGGAACTGTTGACCTGGAGTCAACCTCTGGTGTCACTTAAAGAAACATGGGAGCAGCATTTGTCATACACACTGCCAATGATTTCAAAGGTAGTGGTGCTAGAGAGAGTTTCTTAAACATGGTCCTGAGGACAGATGGAAAACAAAATTTGAACCTGTAGTCCATGACACTTCTGAGAACAGGAAAAGTCCTAAATAGCTTCCTTCTTCACTAGCCATATGGGGGACATGGATGGAACTCCTTGTTATTGAGTATGCTTCTGCTGTGTGAAGCCCTCCTACACATCCAAGGGCTACCTCTGAGAAACAGGATTTACAAGTTGGGAGCTGCAGTATCTATATGAAGAAAATCAATAGAAATGAGACGTGGCAGAACTTCAGTGTGAAGGGGAGGATCTCCTCCTTGCAAGCCCCTACTTCAAAGGAGGTAACCTACCCCAAGCAACACTTCTCTCTAATTTGATGACTGCTCACTGAAGGAGAGTATTCAGATATCCCTGTGAGCATTATTACTTTTAACTCCTATTAAGATGCTTTGCACTATCTGAACTGTTCAAATATTGGCCCTCATCTAGCTAAGAACAGGGAAGAGTGATGTTTTGTTTAGCTCCACATTCATCCATACAGATCAAATCCAACGAAAGCTTATATTTGCCAGCTGGCAAAAAGCCACAAACCTTATTGTTTTATTGTGCCTCCAGTCTTTGGTGAATGCTATTGCTGACACCATGGTCATTGTGCCCTTGTGTGCACCATTGTCCCTTTTGCCAGCGGAGCTGTGGGGTGCCTGACAGTCAGTCGCAGGAAAAGGATGTGGTGGAGAGAAGCAGTAGGCAGACAAAGTAGGCAGACTTCTGCTCTCCAGAAGTAGAGGTTGGGCTTTGGAAGAGGTGTCAACATTATCAGTAATATTCTTTAAAAGCACATGTTCTTTTTCTTGCATGCAGCATTTTTTCCCACTGTCAACTTCGTGCAGAGTTCTCTGCTCTGGTTTTCACTCAAGTGACTAATAAAAAATTTCACCCACTGACAGGCAAGGCAATGCAAACTGTCCTATAATCCAGCTGAAGGAAATCAGGAAGAAAATCACAATATTGTCGCAAATCTGCATATGCCTTAAACTTAATAAAACACCAAGTTTTATTAACCACAACTAAATGTGTTGTGGTTAATAACAGCTCAGAAATTGAAGGCTTAGAGCCATGAAATCATCAAAATTCACAGTTATGATTTAGCTGCTAAGCCCCAGGATAGTTGGTATTGACTATATCTGCTAGTCAATCTAAAGCAGATGTTGGAAATTAGAGGCTAAATCATGTAATCCTGGATGCCAAAAGTTTATCCAGAACCTCTATTTATGGCATACCATTGTTTTGTTATGTTTTTTTGTTTTGTTTTTTGTTTTTACTTCAGTAATAATTGAATGATGTGGTTTAGAACCATAACTGACAAAAGCACATTTTAATAACTATTCTGGACTTATCTCAATGTGCATATATGAGCATGCCTACGTGGAGGACTTCTGGCTCTTACATACTCATTTTATAACCCTTGCTGATTTTGGCAAGCAGCCATGTGAAGGCAAATATAAAATCTTCCTGCAAGTTTCCCATAATCAGTTACACTATAACTTACAGTGTTATGTACTTCAAGAGCATGTTTGTTTGCAGGGATGTGGGACAAAGATGCAGAATTGTCTTCCAAAGGATTTGAGTAACAGAGAACAGCTCTGGGAAAGGATTTGGTCAATTGCTTCAGCCTGCCTCTGGTCGCAATGGTCCTTACTTATATTTTTAGATGATTCTTTCCAAAATTTGGGCTGAATACATTAAAGTATTGCAGTGGCCTTACTGGCTTTTGAAGCCTAATATGGACTAAGATTTCCTCAAGGTCTAAATGAGTACTCTGTCATTTAAACTGGACTTGTAAGTAGTACCTGCAAAAATGCTGTTTGACAGCTCTCACAATACTGAAGTGGTTAAGTCTTCACAGAATTTGGAAGAAAAAAGGCAGAAGCTAATTCCTATCAGAAAGCAAAGGACATTGAACATCACATTACTTTGCAGTGTATAATGCAGTAGCAAACAGGCTTCATTGTAACAGTGGAGCAAGCAAGATGTATCAACAGGATCTTCATAAATTCTCTCTTAAAAGAGTGATCCCAGCGCAGATACAGCAGGTTAGACATGCTCTGGAATCTGGAAATCCTTTTGCCCAGTTGTGTGCCATAGATACATCAGCTCCTGGATAGCTCCATTGGCTTTGCAAGTATCTTCTACAAAGTAAGTTTCTTCATAAAGAGTTTATTTATTTAATTTTGAAAATAAATTGATTGAATGTGAAACTGTAAGGACTTCATTTTATATCTCTCCTCTGACTTTGTGCACTAGTTAGCATAGCAGCTGAAGGAACAATTATGTAACCACTAACAAGACAGCTGCTGGTTATCATTTCTTCACACTGTGCCTATAAGCTCATTTGTAGTTCAGAAATCACTCAGAGCCCAGGGGCTGATAGAAATCTTCCAAAATCTGTGTGAAAAAATACATTAAGCCATATTCTGTGACAGTCATCTGCACAGCAGCACAAGTAATTCCAAACACCTCTTGAAAAACCCTTTTAAAAATACGGTTTCCCACAAACATTTTGCTGGCTGAATGTATGGAGCCTGACTGGGCTTTTTACTTAATGGGAAATAATTCCAGCCCCATCTACTGAGCCATTCTAAATTTGCAACAGAATGTACATTTAGAGAAAACACACAGAAAATGTACATTTGTCTTCTTATGTAAACTGTAAGTTGTTCAGGGAAGAGGCATTTTCTTGCTGTAATAAAAAGAGCTCCAGTAACAGTCTTAAAGCATTACAAGGCTCTTAATTAACAAACAAATGTGCTAAAGTTCTGAGGTTCACTGAGCCAGCGGTCTTTCATGTTCCTCCAAACATATGGGAATGTCTGTAGCAAAACAACACAAATATTACAAGACACCTTCTCCTGCTGATTATTGCTTGTCATTTTCTAACCATTTCAAGAACCATTTCCAGTGACTTTACATTACTTTCTACAGGTGCAACCTTCAAGTATTCCACATTAAGCAGCAACAGGGGCAAAACCAGCCAGCCTTTTCCAGAATTTACTCTTGAAATTTCAGTTGAGGTAAAAGCCTGGGTTTATATGAAGTGGTTCACATCTTTCCGGTGTATGCTTGTGATCTCATAACTGGGGAATACTTAAGAACACTGAAAGAGGATGGAGATACAGTTAACTCAGACTAGGAAAATATAATTAAATATGCAATCCTTTCACTGGGGCAGCATTATATATTACATCTGGACAAGTCCACAGAAGCGGCTAGATCCCATCCCACACCAAGAATTTGCACTGCTTCCTCCATCAGCACAAAGCTACCACAAATACTTCATTGGTCATGCCTTAACTGGCTGCTGCAGGGTTCATCTTACAGCTGTTGTTGGCAGACAGTCCCTGCACCATTACTGCTGGCCTTCTCCACCTTGGGCAGCGACCTGGTACCTGACATCTGCTCACAGCCATTCCTGGAAGTCAGAATCAATTTTAGAGGAAGTCAGAATCAATTTTAGAGGTAAGTGTCAGACCAGCTGCCAGAGATCACATCTGACTTTTGAGGACCCTATACTAGAGGACTCAAGAGGTAGAGGGGCAGCTCCAACGAGCTACCTTGGTGGAGCAAGCTGTATTTCTGCCAGCTAGACTATAATATGAAAACTAAAGCTCCTGACACCAGGGAGCATTTATGGGCCTTTCCCCTCCAGCAGTGGCAGATGAGTTCTTGGTGCCTTGAGTGCCCTTTCCATCAGTGAGAGATGAGTACTTCCAGCAGCAGAAATAAAAGTTCCATGAAGCACTGCCTTACAGCTTTAAGCTGAAATAGGATATTGCCGCCACAAGCTGCACATTAATAGCAGAGAGCAACTCAACATTCAATATGCGTCTGCCCATCAGATCTCTAGGGAAGGAGATGCAGCATGCCAGGTTTGGTACACACTTGTGTCACATGAGAATAATAATGCCAAGTACCATCAAAACACTTTCTAGAAGTTAGAAGAAATGTATGCAACAGCTCTTGTTTCGACACAGTACTATACTGCAAAAGAGTTATATGAAGGTCTTTCTATTCATTTGTTTCATGAACTGTGTGAAGCAATGCCAGGAAAGGGCTCTTTTTTTTTTAACAACCAGAAATATTTCCTGAATTTCTTTGATTGCAACTAGCTTTGCAATCATGTGCTCATACTGGCTCTTGGACTATCTTTCAAATGCTTTTACGTGTGGATTTATATGCAGATCCCATGTAGAGTGCTATACCAAGGAGTTAACCTGGAGCTTTGCATGACTCATGTAACGGTGGTGCTGTACAGTGAATTGTTTAGACTGAAGAAGCATCTCCAGGCAGAAAAAGCCCAGCTCTCTTAGCCTTTTATCATAGGAGAGGTGCTTCAGCCCTCTGAGCATCTTTACAGCCCTCCTGTGGATGCACTCCAACAGCCCTGCATCCTTCCTGTGCTGTGGGCCTCAGACCTGGCTGCAGTACTCCAGATGGGACTTCAGGAGGGCAAAGCAGAGGTGGACAATCCCCTCCCAGTGCAGTTGCAGCTGGCCTTCCAGGCTGCAGGTTCACACTGCTGGCTCATGTCCAGCTTTTCACTGACCGGAACTCCCAAGTCCTTTTCTGCTGGGCTGCTCTCAATGAGTTCTTCTCCTAGTCTGTACTCATATCTGGGATTGCCTGATCCAAATGCAACACCTTGAACATGGCCTTGTTGAACCTCATTAGGTTCTCACTGGCCCACTTTTTGTGCATGTCCAGGTCCCTCTGGTTGGTGTCCCTTCCTTCTATTTTATCAACAGCACCATCAGCTTCGTGTCATCAGCAAACTTGCTGAGGGCACATTCGATCTCACTGTCTAAGTCATTGGTAAAGATGTTGAAGAGCACTGGTCCCAAAGCAGACCCCTGGGGGACACCACACATGGCTGGCCTCTGCCTGGACATAGAGCCATTGCCCACAACTCATTGGCTGTGACTACCCAAGCAGTTCTTTATCCACCTAATATTTCAGCTTTCAAATCCATATCTTTCCAATTTAGAGAGCCTTTTCCATGTCTGTTGGAGCCAGTTCTCCCTCCCCACTTATCAGAAGGGTTACATTATCCCTTGCCTTTCTCTTCTGACCAATGTACCTAAATCACTTCCTGTTATTTTTCACATCCCTTGATAAATTTAGTTCCATCTCCACCTCGGCTTTCCTGATCCCATCTCTGCATGTCCAGGTGGCATCCCTGTATTCTTCCCAGGCCACTCATGCCTGTACTTTTCCTTCCTATCCCTCAGTCTGACCAGCAGGTCCTTGTTCAGCCATGCCAGAATTCTGCCTTCTCTACTTGATTTTTTCTGCTGGGGGTGGAGAGTTCTTATGCTCTCAGAAAGCCATCCTTAAAGAGCTACCAGCTCTGTTCTGTTTCTATGTCCTTAAGGACAGTTCTCCAGGGGATTCCATCTAATAATTCCTTAAACAGCTGGAATATCACTATTCTGAAGTTCAGGGTCCTGACTCTGTTTTTTGCCAGGCCCATATTCCTTGAGATCATGAACTCAGCTGGGTCATGAATGCTACAGCCCGGAAAAACAAAGCAGCCTTGTTGCTGTGATTAGACTGCATTTATAAGACATGATTCAGACACCTAAATTTAGGTGTGTATGCTGTAGGTGTCTATGACAAGGCAGCTCTCTGTGGCACCATTATCATAAATGTGATTAAAAAGTCCATTCAGTTTCCTAAATCTTAGTTGCCCTGTGTCATTTGAGATTCTCATTTGACATTCTGTTACTCAGTTCACATGGAATCTGTGGCCTGCTGCAAGGCAAAGATCCCGCCAGAGACCAGGCAGGATGTACTTGGGCTGGGACTCAATTCAGCTGCTCACACACAGGCATCTATTACCATCTGAGATCCCCTCGGAAGTCCAAGAAGCACACAAGGCTGGAAGACATGCCACACAGAGCCTCTGCGAGCAGTTAATTGTGTCCTGGCCTCCTCAGCTGGCTGTAGGTAAGTACATGACTATGACCGAATGGCTATGCAGATATCCTTGTCTAGGCAATTGAGTCATGTCCCTAGTCAGTACACTTGGGCAAGAGACACTGACATTTGACACGTTCATTAATCTAGACTCAACTGCAATGAAAGGTTCTCAAGGAGGCACAGGGAGAATTCAGAGGATCCAGGGCCTCGTATCATCTTTGGAAGCATGAAGCGTATTGCTTTATGTGGAATGTTGCTGATCCAGAAGAGAAGGAGTCTACCACTGCCGGGGCCTTGTTCACAACTTCTTCCCCCAGTGATGCTGAAACACCAGTAGTAACTAAAACACACTTCAGTTCTGAAGGAAGACCAAACCTATTCCCTTGAGGCTGAGCAAATCTAACTTCAGGGAATATGCCTGCCAGCAGATTCCCAGAACTCTGCTAGTTCAAGTCCCCCCCAGCACCCAGGATCACAGAGCTGTGTGGAGAGCAGCCCAGGGGACAAAAGTGGATGAGTACCTGTCTAACTTGAAAGCTCACTAGAGAGTATCCTCAGCTGGAGTCCTCCAAGTGTCCTTCATTCTATATCTCCTCAATGTGCCCATGGTATCATCTGATTTTTAATTTTTGCACAGTTTCTGACGTATCTCATTATTACCTTGGCACCTGGGGACTGTGATTTGCAGTACAGGATCTGTACCAGACCATGCTGAATTATATCAGAATTCCAAGTCATGTTTGGAAGCTGCTAATAATGGCTGCCTATTTTTAGATTTATTTTTTATGTACTTCTCTCAGTTTGGAACTGTCCTATTTAAACTCTATTTAAAAATACAGATTTCAGACCAGCAATATTTTTCATTCAATTTTAGGGGTATATTTCTACTGCTTACAAAAAGACCTTCTCAATTACCTTGCCTCTAATTCACTTTTCATAAAACAGTTGTAATTATTTTGAGCCTAAATCTTTATATCTTTCTCACCAGAAACCGTGTGAAATTGTCTCTCAAAAAGAGGACTGAATTCCTCTTGAACTCTTTGCACAAAGGGGATTTTTATTCACACATCCAGTGATTCCTATTTCTGAAATCTTAACATGAGCAGGTCAGCAGATATCAGTCTTATTGATGGCCCTGCCCCTCGGTCTTTGCTGTTTATTTGAGTGCTGTCAGATTTGCACTGCTCTAATTCACAAAGCTAAATTCAGTGACCCCCAATGCTTGACAATGGCTGGGGCCATTTGCTGAGCTCAGAGCAGCAGAGGGAGTAGGATTTGGCAGCTTCAGTGCCAGTAGCAGCAAGCAGAAGAAAACTTCTTCTGTCTTATCTCAGTTGCCCTACATGGACCTAATTTTATCCAAAACTCATTGCTTTAGACAATGATAGAGGAAAAATGTCGAGGGAAAATGTACAGTAGATTTTCCAAAGCAGCTGCCAAAACTGTCACAAACATATACATACGGAGGAAATAATCGTGCAGTACTAGTGATGCTGGATCCTCTCTCAAGCAGTTTTTATCATTTTGCTGAGTGATGACATTCCCAGAGGAAGGAGGTGTGCTCTGTAGTCTATCAGCAAAGTATGAAATGTATTAATAGGTCATGCAAAACTGATTTGGCAAAATCTCCATTGCGAGCACCGTTATCCCCATTTTGGTTACAGCTTCAAGTTTGTTGTAGCATAGGAGCCACGTACACAAACACATGACAAAGCAGTAGATAACAAAGGAGGATTCTGCAACAGGTAGTGCTATCACACGTACTAAAGCACTGTCTTCATGAAATAATTTCTCTAAAACATTTTAAGCCTACTTGATTTCTGACTGCCAGAGATATCAGTTCCCATTTGCTAATGCAAGATTTCTTCAGAATGTGCAATGGAGCATGACAGCAGATGAAAAATCTGGCTTGTTTAGTGGTATGGCTTGGGGTTGAACATTAGAAGGGGGAACTAGCTTTTTTTCCTTAGTAAAAAGAAAGCTTCCTCAGTACTGTGAAAGCACTTATAATGATTACAATTGCGACTACTGCAAACGAATTTATAGAAAGGGAAAAAGAAAGCTAGAAAGACAGTTCGAATAAAAAGACCTCCAGCTGGAAACATAGGAGTAGACTCTTCTTTCTCACTTTCTTGTATAAATTGGAATTATTCTAAATTTTAAAAGAAAAAGAACTTACCCTGTTACAAATTTGTGAGATCGAACAGTGGCTTCTGATCTGGAGGTGTGTAAAATATTTGATTTTTTAAAAAAGGAATAACTGTTATTTGTCTGTGTTTACTTGAAATATCTGTAAAGTGAATGAATGCATTAGCTTGAGTGTCACAGAAACCCAGCACTGCGGAGGCAGGCAGGGCCCTTTGGGTCCCTCTGGCCCACCTCCCATTGCAGCAGGGCCACCCAGAGCAGGGTACCCAGACCCACGGCCAGGTGGCTTCTGGAGACCTCCAAGGAGGAGACCCCGCAGCCTCTGGGCAGCCTGTGCCAGTGCTCCATCACCTGCACAGCACAGCAGTGCTCCTGGTGTTCAGAGGGAACCTCCTGTGCTCCAAGTTGTGACTCTTGTCCCGACACTGGGCACTACTGAAAGAAGCTTGGCTCTGCCTTCCTTGCACCCTCCCTTCAGGTACTTATGAACATTGATGAGATCTGCTTAAGTCTCCTCTTCTCCAGGCTGAACTGCCCCATCTCTCTCAGCCTCTCCTTGTAGCAGAGGTGTTCCAGTTCCCATTATCTTTGTGGCATTTCAATGGATTCCATCCATTATGTTCACACCTCTCTTGTACTGGGAGCCCAGAACTGGACCCAGTACTCCATGTATGGCTGCACCAGTGGTGAGGAAGTGTAAAGAATACATTTATCTTGCAATCAAATCAGAAAATCCACATGACTGAAAGGTCTGTCATTTCAGTCATGGTCCACATCTGTGGTAACTCAAACAGCTCCCTTTTCTCATCTGCGTGAGAGAGGTCCATATGGGACATAGAAGTTTGTGTCCTGATGGTTTTTTGGCTGGCAAAACAAAAGAAAAATGGAAGGTTTATTTATGTGGCTGATGCTACACAGATGGTTGCGACCATTTCCTAACTATATGTTTGACACACTTTTTTCCAAAATTAGCACTAATCATGACTCGGCCCAGTCAAAACTGCCAAAACTGCCTCAAGAGTACTGTAAGGACCTCTACCTAACAGCCTGCAGAGAAAAACCCAAAGTGCTGAAAACCCAACACAGAGTTCTGCTCACAGCCAGCTTCAAAGGGGTTGAAATTCTTAGTAAGCATGTCTGGGCCACTGAAAAAATCATGTAAATGTTTGCTACCATATCAAGGCTACTGCAAGAAAGAGATCATCCTTTTTCTGTTTTTTGTTTGTCTGTTTGTTTCATTATTATTTGTTGTTTGTTGTAGTTATACTCCATCTTCTTAGAGGTAAAGGAACTAAAACTGCGCGCACTATTCATGGAGTGATGCTGGAGCATAGCAGTGCTTACTATTCTGCTACTTCCTCCTTTCTCAGTAATTTCTGTCATTTGATTTGCCTTTTTCTTTCCACTGATGTGTTCAAAGAGTTAAATGCAGAGACTGCAGGATTTCTTTCGCAGTCATAATAGGTAATGACATATATATCTCTGTGCAAGTATAGGTTGGATTATTTTTCTCCAATGCATTAGTTTGCATTCCTTAATTTAATCCAATTTGAATTCATTTCCAGGCTTCCTCAGCTCATGGCTCCTGCTTCTCACGTACACATCTGTCTTTCTCTCTTCCTCCAGACAACCAAATAATGTTGGCTTTGACACAACTTCCAAGCATGGATGTTTAAAATCTAAGTTCATTTCCAGCAAAGCTGAGACTTTAGCACCTAAAAATTCCTCTGTCAGGTTTCTTCTCTGTGCTACCCACACTGGTGAGACGCAGTCCCTCAGTATCAAACATAAAGCACAAAGCTAGTTCAGAGATGTTGAGCCAAACCTGCCAAGAGTTCAGACTGTCAGAGAGGAACCTACAGGGACAAGGCAAGACTGAGGTCAAGCTGGAAAGCCAAGTGAGTCAGACAGGGTCAGAACCACCAAGGCATCAATGCTGGCACAGACCTACCTACAGATAGCTCAGGCAAAGACCAAGGGCCTTTAATGCAACTCTCAAGTTAAAGAGGGGGATGTTTTTGCCTAGACTTGTCCCAGTTTTCCACACAACTCTTTTCATAGCAGTTCAGCCCTAGATTAGATGGCTAGCCTATATCAGGGCTGGCCTTCAGCCCAAACAAATGAACCACTTGGGTGGCAGGCAAAGAGGCTGCAGAGCCTCCTACTGTGGTCGGGACCCCGACATTCATATCTATCCTTTTGTTTCACAAGAGGCTCGAGATGGTAGTCTAGAAGTGGTGCTTGGATATGAAATTGCTCAGGAAAGATGGGATTGCATGGGAAGGTCACCAAGTTAGCTCTGGAACAAGTAGAACCAAGCTCCTGGCAGTGTAGATTCAGAGAAGAGCACACTGTGCTCTTCTCTGAATAATCTCAAACCAGTCATCTCAGGAGATAATTTAAGGTTCAAATATGTTATAACAGTCATAGCAATAAAATTCTATATTCCTTCTTTGCGCAGTTTCTTGAAAATATGTACCATCTACCAAAAAGGAAGATTTTTCATTCTTTGTTATCAAGGGTTAGTTCAACTAACAGGATTGTCTGACTTTACACAAAAGGAAAAGGTGCAGTGTATTATTCTTATGACTAAAATGTTTATTGTACCAGGAAATAAGAGAAATAAGGCTAAATTTATGATTGTGAGACCAAACTCCTGGGCTACAGATTTGATTTAATTTGCTTTGTTCTCCTTATCTTAGACATAATTCCACTGTAATGTAAACAAGACTTTTGAAACCAGTGTGGAAAGGCACTTGAAAGCAAGCTCTCCCTTTCTCTGAGGAAGGCTTCCTTGAGAATCTGAATCATGATGCTGGAGGTAATCACAGAATTCTTAATAGCTCCACTCAGGCAAAGTTGAGTGGGCTGAGGTCAGGTTGTGTAGGGGCAAATATAACTGCCTACGTGAAAGTGATTTTAATTTGAGCTCAACACCTTTAAAAATGGCTAAATTAGGCACGATGTTGGCATAGGCTGTGCTGACTGAAAATCAACACCAGCATTGTTGGTGGAAAATAATCATTACCCTATTTGATTTTTTCACATTACCATTACAGTGGGAAAGACTGCATACTGCTGGTGAAACTGTGCAGAATGTGAGCAGATGCTTTTGTTTTTCTTTTTACTTTTCTTCTCCTGTTTCTTTTTTTTCTGACCAAGTTTGCGTCACTCTGTTTTAAATTCCAAAATAAGGTCATAGCAGATTTTCTGCATGCGAGAGCTTCTTCCTTGCTGTTCCAGTTGCCAAGGAACACAAGCAATTGTAAATTTCCATACGAAGTTGAATCCAAAAACAACAGTTCAGATTTTCCATAGCACCTATCAGGAAAACAGTCATATCCACTGACTTCAACAAACAAAAAGCTGTAATATGGAGCACTGTACATATTGACTCCAGTCAGAACAGCAGTAAGCCAAGTTTGACAGGCTCTGACGGTCTCATATAGAAGGGATAAAAATACCAGGGAAAGAAGAACTGTAACACAAGGAACTGGGTGTTAAAACTGAAGAAAGTCTAGAACGGTCTAAGAGGAAAAGTATATATTTTAATCACACGTGAACTGTAGACCAACAGTACAGACTGTTAAAATGTGAAAGCCCATTGCCAGGGATGCTCGAGGTGAAATGAGTGCACTTAGGGGTACAACGTAGGGAACAATCTTGTGCTAGCAGACGACAGTTCATCATGGGCTTTCCTGCCTGTCCCGTTCATCTCTAGACATAGAGATTGATTTTCACTTCTTTCTTTCTTTCTTTCTTCTTCTGTTGTCTCACATACCTTCAACTGAAATAAGAGTAGAAAAAAAGATACTCTGTCCTTTCTCAATTGACCTAATCTGTTTCTAATTCTTTCCTATTTCTTCCTCCTGGTAAATGATGAGACTAACAAGACTTCTGATTGTTTTCTAAAGGCATGACATATTTTGATATCCATATTTCTATAGTAGGCAGCTGGCTTTATTCCCAATTGGTCAAGCTAATGCATGTTAAAATTGTTTCAGTATTGCTTTATTATATTTTGACCATTTTTCAACGGGAGATCCTTCTTAGGAACTACAGTGAAAATAAATCTGAAGAAAATATTTTATATCATCACTGTTTAATACTTTGTTCTCTTCTCTCTCATCGATGTCCTTTTTAGCCGTTTAAGTGAGACAATACAGAAGTTGCCAAAAATGGAACATAAGATGAGTGACCTTCACAGTTTTGAATAGATCATTGATTTTGATAGAATCAAAGCGTTGTTTTGATACTCATGCCATCTACAAATTGTAAGGTTTCTTACTATTCAGTCAGAAGCATATCTCTGTTGTGAATAAATATCAGATTTTAAAAGTAGTGAACTTCCTCAAAAGCTGATTCAGAGCCCATGGATATTGATGGAGATGTATTCATTATATATATAATATATATATAAATGTATTCATTTATATATACATATATATATATATACACATTTTTTTTTCCTGATTGATTAGGGTCTTTGATTGTCTTCCTCCTTTTCTCTAACTTGCTTTTTCTTTTATGATTCCATTATTTCTCCTTTTTGCTGTGATACAGTACAAACAGTAGATGATAAATGGTAGTAGAAACTTTAAAAACAACAGATATTATAGATACATTCTTATAAAATGTTACAGATGGGATCCTTGTTATTTCAGTACACAGGCAAGGAATCCAAGGGGCATGAAAGTGAACTGAAAAATGTAATCGACAGATCAATTTTGACTTGCACTTCCTTTGTCCCGATAGACAGAGGATTTCAAGTTGCAGGAATGTGACTGTTAGTAAATGTGACTCTTAACCAACACCAAATTATTCACTCAGAACTGTTTTAAAAATGGAAAAGTGACATGAAGCATTCTGCTGAACATTTTGGTTCTCCTCAGCCCATTTCTTTTGGGGAAGAAAGGAATCAACAACTCAGTTGTTTCTAGCACAGGCTGAGATGTGACAGTATGGCTACATCACATCACTTGTATACATGGAACAGACAGGGAAGAATTAGTGATGTCTGCAGCATTTCTACAACAAAAGCCCAATAGAGCATCCCAAATAGGCAAGGTTAATGCCAGGTACCTGAATTTTCATGGATGCCTCCTAGAAAGATGGAAGGAGGACAGTGCCAAGAAATCTTCTCATAGAGATCAAGCTTGAGTCAATATAAGTGTGTTTATTCATCTAAATTCCTTTGAACGCTTACTGTGTAAGACACCAGAGTATAGCTAACACGAGTACCTCATATTATGCTTCTTGAAGGAAGAGGTGTAGACTAGCTTAAATAAAACCCTGTAGTAGCCTGCTATCAGCACAACAAGTCAAAGAGTGAACGCCCATCCTTCACTCCAGGAAGTCAACAACTCCTTCAGCAATCCTGCTTCCCCTTCCTCATGGCGAGATAAGTTTGGTCCTAAGTTACACTTACGATTTTTCAGTTAAGTCAGTGCGGTCACAGAGATGAAACTGGGAGCAAGGTTCGATCCTGTACACTCTGTTCACCTTTTTGCCTTGATGTCAACCCAAGCAGGGATGTTTCTTGGTGATAATAGGTTCAAATCAAGTCTAGGATATTAGTTATTTTTACTTAGGTTCCAAGAGGCGCGGGAAGCATGTTAGATATCTCAAGGTCCAGGATTCCTCCTCACAAAATTACAACACTTTACTTAACTGCAGTAAAAGAGTCAAAAAGAGGCAGAGAGGATCTGGGGCAGCACTGAGTTCTGTGGCACTCCTGTGAGATTTGTGCCTCACAGGTCGAAAATAATTGTGTTTAAATGTACTTGGAAGATCACCTGTGAGAACCACAGAAATAAATTGTTCATTTAGCTCTTTGATTGCAACTTCATCCATGTACCTATTCCCAAGGTGAGCCAGAACACCTCCTTTTCCTATCAGAGGCTTACACCCTAAATTTTCCTTTTATATACATGCATTATACAACTCTGTAAATCTGGCAGAACATTGTATAGTTACAGCAGAATAAATAGGTGAATAGGTGGCTTATCAGAAATCCTATCTAAGATTGCCATATCCTGACCAAGAGATTTGCAGGGCATTTACTTCATGGGTTTATAACTGAAGAGGAAGAAACTACTGCAGCTGCTACCTTGGCTTTAGGATGGCACTTCAGCTGTTGCCTTGCACATAAGTCCTAATTGTCTAGGCAGAAGGAACAATCAATTCTTATGTTCCCTGCATGCTGGCAGCCTGAATTGAAGCGTGCAGTCCAAAGATAAAGATCTCATCTGGGTCACCTTTGTCTAAAATGAAAACCTGACAACTTTGCTAGGATCCACCAGACTGGATGTGGCTCTGGGCAGCCTGGTCTAGTGACTGGTGACCCTGCACATAGTTGGGGGGTTGAAACTCGATGATCATTATGGTCCTTTTCAACCCAGGTCATTCTATGATTCTATGATTCTATATTAAACAAACAGGATGGAATGCTTGTTCAACATTTGTTGCTGATTTCTCAGCACTAGCAACTTCATCAAAAACACATTCCACTTTCAAATCTGTTAGAGGAGAAAAGCAGGGAAGGTGCCGGGGAGAACTAGAAGCCCATTTATACCTCCAAGCAAGAACAAAACTCTTCCCATCTCCCTCATTCCCCATCCCACCTCATGCTGGGATTATGGCTTTTGAGGCTGCAACACCACACACTCCATTCTGCAGAGTGTTACAGTTGCATCTGCTATTCACTTAGGGACCGGTTCTGTCCTTGTATCAAGCTGTGCAGAAGGCAAGTTTCTTATTTCTGGGTTGTAGGTGATAAATGGACATGGCCACTCTTCTTCAGAATCACAGTAGGATGGCACTACAGCATGTTGTGGCTGCACTCAAACCTGGTTCTGGGAGTGGGTTCTGTAGTGTGAGTGCGGACTTTTCTCTCTTTCTTCCTCTCCTGTATATGTGTACTTCCCAACCATTAAGAAACCAAGTCTACCTCCCTAGACTATCCTGAGGAAAGTGAAGGAGCACTGTTTCTGAGATACACCTTGGAAGCAGACAGTGGATCTCTCAGAGCCAGGAGTTACAAGTGAAATTGAAGGGAAAGAAAGTAAAATCTAGATTGCAGAGTCACTCTGAGTATAGTAAAATAGGATGGGGGAATTGGAGAAACATATAGAGTTGAGCATACACGATTCCATGATTCTACATGATTGAGACGAGTAAAAATAAAGCGACGAAAGAAAGCCGGACTGAACCAAAAGTAGGGAGAAGGGAGCTTAAGCTCAGATAGAAATCCGACATTTCAGGGAACTATCTGTTTTTCATATACATATGAGAAAAATACTCTGTGATGAGAACATTCTAGAATCCTAATGCACAGACTTGCACAAGATAAGTCAACACTACTCTAAACATTGTCCCACTGTCTTTTGCTTTCAATTCCCAGAGCAAATCTGGTCACCAAGTCCTTAACAAATCTGTGGACTTCACTCAGTTTTATCCCCAGAACAAGGAAAATATTTTTTTTCAAATGGTACTCTTCCTCTCAAGAGGTTGCCAATACCTGCTGCTAACTCAGATGCCAGATGGTGTATTGAGATTTATTTAGACATGACCCACTTCACAGGAAGGAGTGTTGCCCATATAGGATGATACCTGGTAAAGAATCAAACTACAGTAGGCTCATGAGACTGAATGTTAAGTGATGCTGGGCCCAGCACCATCTTACTGAACTAGAATGGGGAAGTAAGGAATGCTGAACCAGAGCAGAAGAAAGAAGCTTTATGTATTTATTTGTGTTTGTTTGCTATGACTATATGAATGGGGGCTTCTGCTAGTCTGCCTGAAAAAGATACCGTAGATGCTGCCTTTGAAACTTCCTGGTGTCATTTCTTAGCCAAGGGAGCCAGTCTTCTCTTCAAAGGATTGGGATAGCATGTAGACTTTAATGCTGTATGGAAACTGTTAGGTCAGGGCTTGAGCTGGTGATGGAGCACCTGGTGAAGAGCTGTGGCTGGTCCAGGGAGCACAGGCACATTATTTGCATCTGTGCTCTCCATGTGCTCAGAAGGAGTGGACCCAGGGTGAAGCCACTCTGGGCTCATATAAGGGCAGCCACTGAAGGGAGAGCAACTCTTGGGCCTGGGCTGCTTTTTGAGGAGGAGTGCTGTATGGCAGAGAGCCCCTTCACCAAAAGGGTGAGTTCAGCTCTTCTTTCTGTATGTGACTTTTGGCCTATCTGCAAATACTTTACCTGATTACTCCAAGAATCTGTTAGATGTGATTTTGCCTCTCTGTGAGCAGAGCATGTGTATGTGATAAATAACCCAGGAATCCATACCATCTCTCTTATATAGCTGTGTGGAATGATGTATTTGTGAAGCTAATCTGAGCAAGTGGCATATATTTATTTATCCACAGCAATAAAACACAAACAATGAGTCATAATGTCCATAAGGACAATCACAATTCTTTGGATTCTGCTTACTTAGAGGTGTTTGCCAAGATGATAGTGTCTTACTGTGGTTGTTTTTCATCTACAGTGCTTAAAAAATCTCTTTGGGAAACAGTTAAGAAATTAATATGTCATATGCAGATCAAAATGTCTGACTACCAGGGCACGAGTATCAGAAGTAGGATCCTCAACTTACAGTGTCTTCAAAGCCATTAATAATCTGTTACTGGGCCCAACTAGAGGGATATTTTTTTTTATCTTAAAGTTCTTTCAGGGTAGCCATGCTTCTAACTGAGTAGCAAACCAAATCTCCACAAAACTGGTACTACCCCAACTGCTGGATGTGCCAGCTGATCCAAGGATGGCATCTCACTTGCTTGGGACAGCTGTCCTTTGTCCCTGCTCAGTATGGCTGCCCTCAGCTGGCCTTCATTTCCCAGTGCTTTAGAGCTGCTTACCTTTGAGGCCACTTCTCACCCAAGCTGTGCTGCTATAACTCCAGCGGCCTGGGACCACTCAAGTGTTGAGACTTGCTGAGGTCTCAAACTCAAAAAGTCAAGTCCTTGTGTCAGGACATTCTCCATGTGAACCTTTAATTTTGGGGTAGTATCTGGAAATCAGTCCAAAGTAGCACAGTGCCAAACTTACCACAGTATTCTGTCAAGATACTGTATACTGAGACTTTGTGTTTGGTGTTCATGCATTTTTAGCTCCTGAAGGGCTTGGTTTTCCTTAGCTTGTTCGTTAGGTGGCTTCAGTGTCATAGCTGCTCAGGCCCTTTTAGCCGAGGTTCCTGTTTGCCACACCAGCCAGCAAAAATGATCATGGAAGACAAATCCTAGGATTTAGGATGTAATGAGCTGGAGGGTCACTAATAATTGTTTCTAAATCATTTTTAAAGACCTTTAAAGTCTGGACTCCATGGTGCTCTGCAAAATTGAGTTTAATGATTTAATTATGACCTCCATGGAAAGAGATCTTGCTTTTATTTGATCTTAAATTTGATACCTAATAATTTCCCTGAGCGTTCTGTAGCTTTCATACTGTGAGCAATAATGATTTGCCACTCCTTAATCACCCTCTTTGCGCCACTTATGGTATCATATTTATCAGATTTCCTCCTTCCCTCTCACAATTGTTTTCCAAGTTGAAGAGCTCAGGACTTACACTTACATTTACCATGTAGAAGTTGTTCCATTTTTGCGTATCAATTCTGCCTTTCTTCTTAGCCTCCTAGCTCAGGTGCAATCCTTGTGGGACGAATGACAAGAACTTAATGAAATGTGAAATCTGCCTGTGAAAACAGAACATTAATTCTTAGTGTTTGTTCCCTATTTTTCGACACAGCGTTAATCCCTGAGAGCTCTTCTGTCTTAGATCATGACAGCTCTACATGGCTTTTGTAAGGATTCTTTTTCTGAAAGATTTTTGAATATCCATACGTTTAAACAGCTGTAATCATCTGCTCATTGACACTTTCAAAAGACCATAATAAGTTTGTGAATGAAGTCTGTGCTGAGTTTCCTCTGTATCCCATATTTATATTTCAGTCACTGATTTTAGTCTCGGTTATAGTTTCTACAAATTTGCTTGGTACAAAAGTTCAGGTTTACTGGCCTCGGAACAAGCTCTGTAGTTCTTTTTAGGACTCCTGACAACTCTGCTTTTATTTTAATATGTAGAAGGACCTTCAGTATCACGGATGCATCCAGCTCAACCTTTGTATTTGTTAAAATAAGTGTCTAGGACTAAGAATATGAATAATGAATTAACCAATAAGATACTATATAGTTCATGACTGGGAAAGAGTTGCAGGTAAACACATAGCAAGAAATAACTTTAGGTCAACCATCCATTTTTCTTTTACTTTCCCTTACTTCCCTTACTCTTGAATCTTAGACTTGGTTCTCAAGACAAGAATACTATCTCCAGGGCAACACCAATAATGCTTGTGTTTGGGGATTTATTTTCCCTTTAGCTTGAGTAATTCTAGTCTTGGAGAGAGGTTGCTGGCAGTTCTTTCCACCATAACCTGAAGGCAAATGTCATTCTTCTCCTATGGAAACTGGCAAGAATAATGTGGGGTACAGTCTTAATGTGAACATAAGATACTCATGTCTCCTTCACTGCATTCACAGAAACCTGCCAAGGGCTGGGAATGAACTTCTTTATACAGAAGAAAATACATTTATATACTAAAATCTGATTCTGAAAGTAAAGAATCTATTTACTTAGTGATTAATTATGAGACGCTTCCAGGTTACTCGTAAGCATGTACAAATTATTTATTCCTACTCCATAGTCCTTACTCCGAGCAAAACACACACAATAGTCTCTAAGCCTGAAACATCTCCTCAGAGTTCTTGGTGTTACCCAGATAACTGCTGTCACAACATTGAATGGATTTATTTCTTTTTTTTAAAGGGATCAACCTTCCTACTCACAGGCTTCCATGGCCATGCAAAAATCTTTTTTGAAGCTCCTCTTTGAGTTCCCTGTGGCAAGAAACAGGTTAGTAAAGTGACAAGCTGGGAATAAAAAATTGAAGTGAGCTGGTTGTCTTGGATAAAGCAACAGCCATACACAAATCAGCGCCCTGCTTTGCAAAAATGTTTCCAGTGATGACAAGCAAGATCCCCAGGATTAAAAGAGCTTAGGACAGTAAGAGGATGAAGATGCTAAAGATGCTCTGCTAGTAGTTGGACTCACATAAGTATAAATAAAACACTGTTCATTTTCTTTTTTACAGAGCATTTTCTCGTCTTACTGAAGCAGAAATATTATGTTATCCCTAAAATCATCAGCTGCAGACTTATGTAACAATAGAACCTGTTTTCCAGGAACAATATTAATTGCAGTCTATTATAAGCCATGGAAAACATTTTTCAGTGTTATGAGTCATGCTTCTTCTCGTCAGGCTAAGTGCTGTGAACTGTATTTCCTGAAAACAGTACCTTTACTCAGTGCAGGGGCTGTGTTAGCATTGACACCTGATGACTTTCCAAGGTTTTATTCTGAAATAGAATGGGCACTTGTGGAAGGACTGCAATGGTATCACCTTTATTTGGACTTCTGCAGTGGACATCTGATGCTGTCATAGCAACGGATCCCTGAGTTGTTAGAATTTGAAGCCACAGCATCTGAATTCCCTGTTGTGATGGGAAACAGCTGTATCGATGGCCTGCATTCACCATAATTTCTGCCACTCCAGATGCCTGCAGCACAGCCTACATTTCTGTCATCAGGGCTGTATTTCCCTTGGGTTTTACATGGAGCCTTGTGCTTCTCTAGTTCTTCCTCTCTCCTGACCCAAAATTTTGTCAACATAAGATTTTCAGAAGCTAGAGCTTCATGTACATCTGTATTTACATACCCAGATACCAAAGCTGTCCTTGAAGTCTGATATTTCAATAGTTGTGTCTTGCTCTTGCTATTATTTGTTTACAAAGTATTATCACTGGATATATAAATGTACAACAAAACACAGAAATATTTATATGTATATATTGCACCCCCAGTCACAAACAAGAGACAGTAAAATATGCTTTTTACCAGACAGATAGTGATGTTATTCCTGGGCTTAGCAGAGGTTTGGCATAAGAGATTAAAACATCATAACTTCTAAGTAGAGAAGTAAAGTTTTACAGAGGAGATATTAAGAATTCATGGAATCACAGAATTATTAAAGTTGGAAATAACCACTAAGATCATCCAGTCCAACCATCAGCCTACCCCCACCATGCCCACTGACCATGTCCCTCAGTGCCACACCCACACGGTTCTTCAACACCTCCAGGGATGGTGACTCCACCACCTCCCTGAGCAGCCTACATCTGAACACAGCACTCAAGGTGCAGCCTCACCAGTGCAGAGTACAAAAATGTTGCCCTTTTCAGCATCCCTTTTCTGTACTGTGTACGATTCCGGAGTTACATCTTTTCTCAACTGTTAGCACTTTCCCAAGTAATACTGGTTTTTCTCTCTTTATTCACAGCTGTTTCTGTTCTAAACTCGGCTCCTCATGCTCTCAGGCCAATCATGTCAATCTGGTGGAGTAAAGGTCTAAAGGTAAATTATGTTCACATCTCTTTTTAGGTATTTTTGTGTCCATTAATTGTATTGGGTATCTTCACAGTGATTCAGGTGTCCCAGTGTATTTTCCAGTCCTTCTGTAATTTGCAAATGCTCACAGTCAGAAATGGTATATTACAAAGAGCCGCTCCTACTAAAATATCACCAGTGGGAATCCATCAGTGAAATTTTATGTTCCATTAATGAAATTTCCATTAGTGAAATTAGTTATACAGCCAACATAACCATCTATTATATGTTGGATCAACACTCCTCTCCCTTCCTGCCTTGGAACAGGCACACAATTCATGGCACTGCTACAACAGGGAGATAAAAAGGGAGTGTTTTTGGATATAGAGCCTCTGCTATAAAGTAGAAGCTTGCCTGTGAGGGAAAATACATCCATAGGAATACTGTTAAACAGCTATTACTGAAATAGTGTGACAACATATGTAGGTAGCTTCTCTCTGGATTTAGAACACCACTTTTCAGTTTAGCATATGCCTGTTCAAGACCATTTTAAGCCAAAAATGAAAACATGCTTGAAATCACATAGAGGTTCACAAAGGGACTAAAATTAACTTACTCTCAGCGATATAATTAAACCAGTAGAGATGATAAACTTCCCCAGAGATAAACACCCTTAAATAAACTCTAGTTCTGCAATAGCGTATTTTTTTCCCAGCTAACAACAAAACACAAAGGCACAGTTGCATAAGCTGCTATACCTCATGATGCCCCATTGAATGAGAAGGCTCAACAGTGGGTCTGTCCCATATCATATTTGCTTATGTTATCAGAACAATGCTGGATGTGAGTATCTCAGAAGAACAGTTATCCCCTAGCAAACAGTGCTGGGGAATGTTATTTCAGTTCTGATGTTGAGATCCTAATAGCCTTCAGGAAGCACTGGGCGTGTAGGTTGCTGCCTTTTCCCTGTCTGGCACCTCAGTGCGATAGTGCGGAAAATAGACTGTGAAGCACAACCTTCACTCGGGTTGTTAAAAATAAACACATTTATATTTTGTGACCGAAGGCTAGCACTGGCTCTATTGCTCTCCATAAACTTTCTATCACCTCTGAAGATTAACCAGCTTGGGAGCTTTTAATATATCATCATCGTTACATTTGCTTTGGGTAAATTTACCTAAAATGTCTTTGCAGAGGAATGGGTTGCAAGGTAGCAAGGGAGATGAGAAATTGGTATTCACAAGCTACTGCGTTGCAAAGGTTAACTTATAAAAATGTCTGCTGGCTTGGGCAGTATTCTTCATTCTCATTTTGGGGAATGAAGGTTTGGTTACATTAAGATTTCTTACTCATCCAAAAGTGCCCTCACATACATAAATAAGAGAAGCTACCGAGTTCTGAAAATAAATCACTAAGTTTGCTTGGAGAAGTTTAGGAATCTCTTAGGGTTGTGAAAATAGGAAAAAAAAAAAAAGAGCTTATAATATCTATATTTGTCTTAAGAAAAAATTTTCAGTAGGTCACTGGATATTCACACAGTACTTCATCAGAGGCATCTTCCAAGGACAGGACATAGCACTGAGGAAATGAGTGCCAGAGTCAAGATAGCTAGTTCTTGGTCAAACTCAAGCTATTCTGGAAAGATGAAGTATCCAACATCTACACCGAGAGCTTGGCCTGCTGATGAGAGTTCTTTTTTGGAGTAGGAATGCCAAAGGAATGCTGTAGCAGGAAAACAGAGTTTTATGAGCCAGGCAAGTAAAAGCAGTGCTGGTGCTCAGTACTCATCTTCCAACATTTTGCAAGACATCCACTTGCTTACCTACAGGACGGGAGAAGAAGACAGTAAGATCCGATGCTGAGGTAATTGCTTTGCCAGACTTCACAGTCTTCTGACCACACTTCAGTTCTAAAACATAAAAATCACATGGAAAAGAACCTTTACAGATGATTAAGTGGCCTGAAGTCTCATAGATGCATTCAGATGTTATGAGAATCGTTAACATGTTAGAATGATAAAGAAAATGTGGTTTTCTTCTGGAGATACAGGATTCTAAAATGATGGTAATATGTTCCTATTATATAGTTTACTTCATATTTTTATTGTGTGGAACTGCACATCCCTAGAATTTTACATGCGAATTGGTGCCTCATAATTCTTCCTTCCGCATGAAGGAAAAGAATAACTGAGACATATTTTCAATAAGTTGAGCTCCACAGATATACATCTGTGCTTGCATGAGCAAATCCCAAAGCTGTCCTTGTAGCCACATGTTTTGATGTCTGCTATTTGCACACAAAATGTTGCGGCCTAGGGTAAAAACATAAGTATGTTTTGTGCCAAATTATAGGTCTCAGTTTCCTGGACAACTTGAGCATATGAATTCATATTTATATGAACAATATATCTATTGATATGTTCTCTCCCTTTGGGCATATTCAAGTGAGAGCCACTGGCTCTGCAGTTGAGAAGCTCCTTATCATTTAAATGATCAGTCACCCAAACATAATTTTCTGTCCTGAGACACTGTGGTGTCATTGCACTCATTCCCTATTCCACCAAAGACATGTCAGATTGCTTCAGGCAGCACATTTTGCAGGCTCTTCTTCTTCTTGCAGACCTGTTATACATTATCACTCTGGTCACAAGGAGGCAATAGGAAAAGAGTAAGCTTTGCAAATAGACGTGTCTGACATACAAATCTCCCTCCCTTATATGGACAATTTTATTTACCAGTTTACATTTTGCATAAAGTCCTTCCTCAGCATAAGATCTCTTGCCACAGCCTTGCAGAGTGAGGGAAACGTGGGCACATTCTCTTTAAAGTTATGAATTTTGTTCATAATAATTGGTGGTACTCTCAGCTCTTCCATAGAATCACAGAATCATTTGGGTTGGAAGGGACCCTCAAAGGCCATGTAGTCCAACTGCCCTGCAGTGAACCAGGACACCTACAGCGAGGGCACTAACTCCCCAGAGCTTCTCTTCTAGCCTGTCAGGGCAGACAGGCTCCTCTATATAACATGTCAGCTGATATGGATTGTGGCAAATGTTACCTCAGCTCTCTGGCTAAAGAATAAGCAAAAAGCCGTCCGTCTTCCTGGCTAAATTCAAGCTGTGCAAACAGACCTTTTTTTCTTGCAGCAGTTTCTGCTGACACCTTTCTGACAAAGAAGGATGCCACAGGATGAGGAGGAGCATCTGGTGCCTTCTCCATTCTAACATGCACATTGTCATTAGAGAACAATTTGATAAACAAAGATTTTCCGGATGTATTTGAGATTTGCAAGGCACGGTATTATCTCCATCCTCCTTCTGTGTCATACGTTCTGCAGTTCGGAAAGACTGCGCATTGTCTATTGCTGACATCTGTTTTGCATTTCAATACATGATCTAAAATGTAAAAAAGGGATTTTTGAACTGGGACGGTTCCCACCTTTAGCCGTCTTTCCAGAATGCAGTGGAATTGACCGACTTCATCTCTCAGAGTAGGAGAGAGCACTGCCATCTATCGACTGGGTCTCTGCATAACGCTTCTTCTGGCATTTAAAGTGCTTTGAGAGTTTGGGAATGCCTCAGAACCCCAGTAGCGCTCCCAAGTTCCTGTTTTGATGTGCCATGCTACGGTGACACGTTCCCGAGAAAGACAAGAGCTACTGCCTATAACTCAAAGTGAGATGCTTTTAAGCACTGCAATCGAAAACATGGGGCAGGGGAGAAAAAAAGCTTTCTTCTAATATTTGACTTAGATCCTTTCTAGTATTTGAATTAATAGCTGACATACAGAAGTGCAGATGCATATAATAAACAGAATTATCTACTACCACACAGAAATTGTATTTACTAAGCATATAGAAGCAAGGCCCCTCTTTGTTACCTCTTGTACGTGTCTGGACACTTCATAGAATCACAGAATCACTCAGGTTGGAAAAGACCTTAAAGATCATCGAGTCCAACCACGACCTAACCATACAGCCCTAACTCTAACCACCCTCTGCTAAATCCTGTCCCTGAGCACCACATCCAAATGGCTTTTAAACACATCCAGGGATGGTGACTCAACCACCTCCCTGGGGAAGCTATTCCAGTGCTTAACAACCCTCATATCAGTTTTTCCTGATATCCAACTTAAACCTCCCCTGGTGCAACCTGAGGCCATTTCCCCTCGTCCTGTCACCTGTCGCCAGTGAAAAGAGGCCAACCCCACTCTCACTGTAAGCACCTTTCAGATATTGGAAGAGAGCAATAAGGTCTCCCCTCAGCCTCCTTTTCCCCAGACTAAACAGCCCCAGTTCCTTCAGTCTCTCCTCATAGGCCATATTCTCCAAGCCTTTCACAAGCCTTGTTGCCCTCCTTTGGACCTGCTCCACCACCTCAGTGTCCTTTCTGTACTGAGATGCCCAAAACTGAACACGGTACTCGAGGTGAGGCCTCACCAGTGCCAAGTACAGGGGCAGGATGACTTCCCTAGTCCTGCTCACCACACCATTCCTGATACAAGCCAGGATGTCATTGGTCTTCTCGGCCACATGGACACACTGCTGGCTCGTATTCAGCCGACTGTCCAACAGTACACAATGCTACAACAGTTAATTCCTTACCAATAGTTAAAAATGAGTGTATCCAACACCACAATGAACCCAAAACTAGAAATCAGTGAGGAATATCAGAAGGGAATGCCAAGAGAACTTGCATAGTACACCATTTTGGTGCCATACACTCTATTCAGGATATTTCAGATTAAAATCAGGAGTCCTGAGCTGTTTAACTAGGACATTCACAGATTTATGGAAGCTGCATTTTCTTCTATCAGGTGTATGATCTAGCATATACATAACAGAAAACTGCAAAATATTCCATGGCATTCATTTAGGGTAATGGGCATAACCCATGCGACCGCTGTCAGCAAAAAATAGTCTTTGCAAGTCCATGCCAATGACCCCTTTGGCTAATATTTCATGCTACCATTTATTTCCTACAATTGTGCATGTATTTATTTTTTAATGTAAGGCATAAATAATAATTTAAAAAACATGATGTCTGCCATCCTATTAAATACCCCACAAAACAAATCAGCTTTCCGACAACCACCAAAGCCAGCTCTACCAGCCCAGTATGCCAACACGCTTTGATTCCGTACGTAATTACATAGGTCGGTCTCTTTGTTTCTTTCCTTACCTGCAAGAAGCGAGATTCACATTTCGAAAACAGGCATCGCCTTGCCTGGTGAGTTGAAATTTGGCATCCTGTGGAGATCACAGACTCGAGCAATTGGCATAGATGACCACTGGGTGGCACTGAATGACAAGGCTGAAGAGCCATTCTCCCACGCACAAAACGATCTGGTTATCAGACGTTTTAAATGCGGTGTTCACCATGAAGAAACAAAGAAAGGTAAGTGCATCACCTCTAGGAAGAGTCGACATCTATCTGCTACTAGATTATAGTGCAGTCTTAAAGATGTCAGCTTTTCAACCACCACTTTCTTTAACTCCCAAATGGTCTTTTAAGAGACAGTAACCCCAAGGCTTTTAACTTTTCCCCTTGTGGCTTTTGAAGTGAACTGGGCATCTTACAAATACCCTCAGTGGTTTTCAGTGTTTACAAAAATACAACAGTGCTGAGGTGAGATGCTGTGCTGTGTGAGAACGATCCTACAGTACCTTCGGATTTTAAGGCAGTTTTAAGGGATCTGAGGCTGAGATCTGCCCATAGCTTAAACTGTTTAAATCACCCTGGGACATCCCATGGGTTACAATAACACATTTAGAGACAGTGCAAGCATTGGCATCTTTACACTGGCTATAGATTGATTCCATTAAGAAGGTTTATGGTTCCTCCTTTCAACAATTAAATCCTTGCATATTGCTTCTGCAGGAAGTCAGACCAATGTAACTGTGTGGACACCCGCTTTGTTAAAAGGATGGGAAAACCTTCTCCTTGGAGACCTTAGATGAAAAATTGATGGTTGAAAGATTTCATATGGAACATACAACAAAAACCTCAAGGTAAGGAACTGGAAGTTTCTTACATTTCCCACATTTGTGCATATATGCCATATTTCACAAGTGAAAAACACACCTTGCCGTTTTCCAATCATAAGGTCAGCCATTCAGAAGCTAGGCACAGATACGGGTTTAAAAGCATCTCCTAATTTTGAATAAATCTGTAAACAAAATGAACTGGTCCAAATTCCTTCTAGCCCAAACTAAGAGAACTCTGTTGAATTACGTCAACAGGAAAAAAATTGACATATCTTGTTTATAAAATGCTGCACAAGTATGGCAAACAAGTTGAGGAAATAATTCCAGAAAGAGTGCATCATCATCATCCAAAATATGTTCTAGAAGACATAAGGGTAGCTGGAGAAATGCTTGCATCATGGGAAAAAACAAAATGAGGATTAAATTCTGCTCTAAATACATTCAGCCTTGCTGCTCCTACTCACTGCTCTAGTCCATTTGTTGAGGACAGTAAAAAATCTGCTTACCAATCCGATAGGACCAAATTCACCCCTGGTATAAATCAGCTGCCTTTAAGACCAGGATTGAATTAGTGTTTTGATTGCCCAAGGATGACAAATATTGGGTGCGATACAGTTCTATCCATATACACTGAACATGCAAAACCAAAGAGAATTCTTAGTGTCCAACGCATGAATCGAAAGCACTTCATTATGTACCAGCACAGGAGAGCTGTTCTGCTGGATCTGCAGATATCCTGCTCCTGTAGATCATTCTGGGCTATTTTATAGCTCCCAACAAGAGTTTCTTTTTAGCTTTGACAGAACCTTGTGAATTGGTGCTGAAAGCTGAAGCTGCTTTTTGCCAACTCTTACTAGGGACCTGGGGAGCACTGTAATAGAAGAATTCGCAGTGCTGAGACAGCCAGTACTTCAAGTAGGCAACTATTCGTGCTCAGCTTTAAGGCGACCCATCTGTTAACGACTAAAAATCAAGCATTAATTAAGCACACTAGTGAAGCCTTGGGTTTACTATACTGTGGTGCTGCACTATGGTTTCTGACGGCTGCATCACCTGTCAGTTCTTAGACTCCAAGGTTGAGGTGGATGAGTTTGAGAGCTGTCCACAAAGAGAAGCCAGAAGCAGAGAGCTCTCCCTTCTCTTGGCCCCGCTGAGTATCACTGCTGGTTACATACGGTTTTCCCATAGACTGAGACCTGTCCGGTCCAAAGCTTTGCTCCCTCTCTCTATAGGTTGGGGCCAGCCAGTTCTAACTTGTCAGGCAGGTCTTAGACTGTTCTGAGCACCATTCCAGTACAGCATCTTCAGATGGATGTTAGTGGTTGCAGACTGTGTGCTGGCCGTCTGATTCCTCCATGTTTTTGCTGGCCAGGTACAGATATCTTAGCTCCACTATTTTTGTCTAACTATGCCTAGTAAAGAGACATTACACAATATTTCACTTCCTACCCTAGAGCAAATTATCTTGTGCTATGTCTGGGTACAAGGCAAACAGGATTCCTCATGTTTCTGTTTTAAATCAAGCCAGCTTGGGGCACAACTGGGCTCAGTGCAAGCAAATATATTCCACAGATTGGTTTTCTTACTGCACAGCTATTCCTGGTGACTCTAGCTTCCTGCCCATGTGGAGGCAAAGTAGTTAATCCTGCTACTGGGTACAGCCTGACTTCCTTTTGTCAGATCACCTTTTACTCAGTGTGGCACTCAGAACCACTACTACGCCTGAGGGGAACCTCCGCTCATCCTCTGCCTGAGCCACTGGGAGCTGCCCCCCTGAGCATCAGGAGGAAGCAAAAAATAAACGTGTATTTCACTGTGTTTACTTTTTCTGTTGTTGTTTTCTTTTCTTTTCTTTTAAAAAGAATGAATTGTTTATGTGCTTAAATATAAGATTGTGACTGTACACTACTCTAGTTTACAACTTGTTAGCAGTAATGATTATTTGTTTAATGAGAGCTGGATGTAGGTACTAGACTGAATATATAATCTTCTGTTCTTCAACTGTGAACCACAGCAGATGGTTTCAGTCTATGCAGATTAAGAGCAAAGTAACACGTTTTGTATTTCCAGAATAAATAGGAATATTTTAACACCAATTACAGATCATGCAAAATTGGAAAGACAGCACTGAAAGTGCTGAACAGCTACTGATTGGAGCAGATCCTGAGATTATAAATATTACATTTGGCACCTTAGAATCATCCATACCACAAACGGATGAAAAACTGAGCGAGAGAAGAATGAATCTATGGTAGGACTGGGATTTGGTTCCCCTTTCCTTTACACCACTCTTCCACCTGAGCCTTTACAGTCATTTCCAAAGTCCTTTTTTTTTTTTTCCTAAAGATGGAAATAAACAATTAAAGCTAATTTTGTTTTGGGGATAGTTTCTCTGAATAAAGCCCTTCTTACCTCTTATCTTTTTTCTCAGGAGGTTAAATCTAAACCTTAAGCAAGAGAGGACAGAAGTACATATGGGACAGATGGGGTAGCACAGGGAAGTGACACAACAGTATGTATCAGTATGGCTGCTATCTGTTCCAGCAGTCTTAACTGTTACACTTTTTTTTTTAGATCAATGCAAAGGAGAACCATAACAAAGAATTGAGATGTTGTTTTAGATATTCACACATATAGGAAATTTCCCTTCAGCACAAGGAAACATGAAGGTATTCATCTGAAAGTGAAATGAGTGGATAATGCAGGCTGCCATCCTAGTGTAACAGGAGAATTAAAATACACACAAAGGGATTGAAAGTATCCTGGCAGATCAGCAGTATCTGATGAGCTGATTTTCTATAGAACCACAGCCTTGTCTGCACAAGAACTACACATGGGGCTAACCTGACTACACATGGTACATACCTCACCACCCTTCAGCTGAGATGTCTGAATGTGTAGGAAATATGAGATGGCAATTTAAAGCCAAGCAATCTCTTGTCACCCTACATGAGGACAACGTTCAGGGTGAAGAGAGCATTCCTCTATGCCTGCAGTGGAGACAGGCATTTCTGCTGATGGGTAGTGTCAAGGTATGTCCCTGCCTGCCACTGGGGAGTATCAATAGCAGCACAGTGCAGATTGGGCCGTGGATTTCATCAAGAAGGGTCTATGGGGCAATATGGCACCTGGTGTGTTTGTGGGTCCCATAGTTCTCATTGTCATTCAGTTTCTGACACAGAAATAGCTGTTGTACAGTTGAGTCATAACAATTATGGGGACTGAATAGGAGAAAACTAAATGTTACTAACGCAGCTGTTAGTGGATGAATGGACAGTGTTTTGCTTTATGTTTTGTTCCCAACAAGGGTTGTTTTCTGAGGTTTTGGCCACAAATAGTGCTTGAAGCTTTTCCACCTCAGCTCTCAGGAATTAACATTTCGATTCAGGTGCTACAAATTTCTTCTTCTTGTTGAGGCTGACATTGGGATCAGGATTTACCCAGTCCCCTGGCAACTCTTACCAGCAAGAGGTAAGAAGAGCATCTCCTCTCCTTGGCCATATGTGGAAGCTGGCCCACAATAGGGTTGTATCATCTCCAAGCCCAAACAGCTGTTCATCTCATGCTTAGCATGCAGAAAAGTGTTCTTGTATAGCAGGATTGCTTTGACTCATTTATCTGGCTATACTGTTAATTTCAATGCTGTTTTGCCCTGTATCATCTGTGTGTTGCAAGGAGAATCACACTGTGGTTGCCTGTCAACAAGCTATCACTCATTGATGATTTATTGCATCTCTAATGTGATCTTCTGACTTCCTAAAATATTGAGAAGTTTTCCCTAGGGTGGGGTCAACACTGCCATTGTACACCTCATGCTTGATAGCTTTATGAATCAGGAAGTACTTAAAAGACTTCATAAGGGAAGCTGTCTCTTGAAATTAACAGTTACTATTTTACTGTTGTTATTTCTTTGTCTGTCTCTACAGCTAAGAATCAGATCTTGGTTCTTACAGAAAATTATCAAACTGATGTTAGAACCATTGCTTCTACATTGTTTTGAGAAACAAAATTCTATCTCAGACTTCACCATTAAATAAATGAATGAATGAATGACTAAAAGGATGAGACAACCGACAAGGATCATTACTCAAACATGTAATTTCCAGAACCATCAAATAAATAAGTAGATAAAAAAATAAAAGGACGTGACAATGGAGAAGGTTTAGTACTCAAATATCTTTCCAGAAGCAGCTACCTGTGACCTTTCAACTTACGAAACTCTAACTGTGCTGCTGTTCCCACTGTCTGCTGTGGGTCTGGCCCACAGCAGCACCAGTTTGGGTGGTGGCTTTCTTAGAGCGCTTGAATGGCAAGGGCCCACTGAGTGCCACTCTCTGTGCCTCCTGCCACTGCCAGCAGGCTCCTCTCTTGCCCAGCAGTCACTCTCCACATGGCTTGGGCAGCCCATCTTTGATTCTGTGAAACATAAAAGAAAATGATCACAGGAATTTTATGCCCACATTTGGAAAAACAGCATGTGCTGCAGTACTCTGAATGGCTGTGAAAGGGGAAAGATTGAAATCACTAGGACATTTACTCAGGGCAGAGCAAGGAATGTGATGGTTACCGAAAGAAATAAACTCAGGTGTCAGTGAAGTACCAGATCAGAAAGTGTTTTTTTTTTGATGGAACTCCAGTTAGCAATTGTAAGCTGCTTGTTAAGTGAGCTGAGAGAAGAAAGGATGATGAGGCAATAAATAGGAAAGGTAAGTGAGTTCAAGGATGTTGTTTTGATTAAGATGGAAGAGCTTAAATTCTGCTTGGGTTTGTCAAGAGGATAAAGCAAAGAGTGAGAGGGTAAGGAGAAAACTGAAGATGAGTAAAGACAGTGGGCAAAAGAATCTGAAAGAGAGGATGAGATGAACTCATTAGGAACATGATTAAAAGTAGAAAACAAACATTAAATTTGAAACTAGAGTGTCTACCACAGCTGCAACAGTGTATTGCAGCCAAGTGAGAATTTTGAGTCTGGTGCATTGTTGCTTTTTTCTGTTCCAATGTGGTGATCTTGAATCACACACTGCTGGTGGTGAAACAATGGCACAGGCTCTGGCATAGTCACACTATTGTCACCCAGGTTTGGTGTCGGATGTTGGAAAGGTGTGAGTCTGCAGGAGATACAGCCATGAGAGGCTCTTGTGCTGCAAGCAGAATCTGTGCGCCAGAACGCTCCTGTCAACAGGGCAGACATTTGTTTCAGCACGGGTATCAACGTGTGGAAACAGCTGGATCTAGTGATCCACAGATGTCAAATTAGCCTGTCTGTTCCCAGCAGGCTTAATTACTTTCAAAGATTTGAATATAAGACCAATGTAATTCCTGTGCTTGTAATTACTATCCATAGAGCTGTGGAGGTAGCTCTGAGAAGGTGTACCTGCTTTGATTTGCGTGATATGAAATAGACCCCTTCCCTAGGGACACACTTTGATGCAATGGAAGGCTGATATGACATGGCGATAGCAAGAGCTATGCTAACAGAAGCGTTAAGTCCTGGAAGGATCATCCAAGGCAAAAGGAGAAATGAAAAAGATATTCTGGTCTTCCAGAATGGGGACTATGCAAAAGCAAATTATAAAACCGAAAACCCAAAGAAACAAAAGATAAAAACAGCAAACACTATTGAAATACAGTCTAACCGTTTGAATAAACAGGATAATAAACAAGGATGGCAGAATCTTATTTGTGCCCCAGGATACCTGACAGGGTGAGAATCATCTGTTTTTAGACTAGATACTAACACATTAGAAGGCCAGTGACCTAAAAGTCTGGGCAAAGTAAAAATATCCCTACAAAGTGCATAATAATAACTGCATAATAATAGTTTGACTAGGAGTCAGATTCCGCTGGTAGAATTTTGCTGCCTCTAGGGAAGAAATGAAGATGTTGTCTCCTTTCATGCACACATTCATTGTGTTAGGTTTATTTTGTTATGAGGTTGGGTTTTTTTTGTAACCTCAACCCCAAGAGGTTTAATGCATTTTAATTTCTTTTAAGTAGGTCACTGGTTTCCTTTTTTTGCACTGCCCTCATTCTAAGTCAATTTGTAGTCTAAATCTTTAGTTAGTCTCTTTAGAATAAAACAAACAAAAAGAGCACTGCTGAAATTGAAAATCTACTTTAACAATTCTACTGTACCTCAGTACAGTTAACCTCACCCCCTCAAAACCCACCAGGCTGCTTTCAAGTTCTTGCCTTTCCTTCTGCCAGTCCTTCACAGATAAGGATTCAAGGAGGAAAGCCTCTCAGAAAGATGGAAGTTGTATATTGCAGAATAGATTTCTTTCTTGAAGAGCACGGCAAGGCAAAGCAACCTGTTACTGAAGCTGTCACCATTTTGGTCATACGTGATCTCTGTGAAAACAAAAAGCCAAAAACCCAAACGTGAAATACATGGACTGTCAGGAGCTTACAAGAAAGCTCTACCCCATTACGTCCTTCCTGCTTTTATCTCCACTGAAAATTATAGCTGCCTTCCTCCTGCTCCCTAGAGGACCTGAAGACCTTGCTTATAAAACTACCCACCAAATGACAAAAAAATAATTTGCCCACCATGAGGCAGGGAGAGACTGCAGTGAGGCGGTGACAAGAACTGCAATACATTCAGGTAATAACCGTGAACGTGGAGGCTCATCTCTGCTTGACTAAAAGGCAGAAAGAGTGTATTCATTATTTATTTTTCCTCGGGATGCTACGGGCTGCAATTTCCCTTGCATTTGCTTAGCACTCTAATCCCAGTTTATGAACCAAGGGTCATGCCACTGTGACTGCTGCGTTACCTGGAGCATGTGGAAGCAAACAGAGCACTCCGACTCCCGTCTCTGTCAGCACGAGATGTGAGATTCACAGGCACTGTGGGAAAAGACATCAATAAATAATAAATGAGCTAAATAATGAAGACTAGCTGTACCTAATTACAGTTCTAGCTGTCCTTTTGAATAAAGAAAGTTCAAAGCTGATGCTGAAAGATGCGGATCCCTTTTCCGGCTGGTGTTTGCACTTCACAGATGATTAACATGAGAAAGTCAGGAGATGCCAATGGAAGTCAAACCAGTTTTTCATAGTTGAAGAGAAGAGCGCTGTCTCTTACAGCAGTTTACTTATTCACACATCACAACATTCTTAAGTTTAAATTAACCTGAATACAGAAGCAATGGAAAATATAGACTTGGATTGCGTAGACTGTTTGGAGGTCGTTATTCCTTATAGCTTTTGCATGCTCTACACATAGTCAGGAGACACTCAGGCAAATACAGCAGAGCATGTTCCTAGCCTGGGTGTTTAAGTATCTAATACTGTGTGTGAACATGTTCACCTTCTCATCCCTTTCTATTAATCATTTAATTGGGAATAATTTGCTCCTAGTGCCCTTTCCATGCTGCAGCCTGGAGCTTACTACTACTGGGAGCAGACTACAACAAAAGCATGGTGCACAGACACAGCTCACAGCGGATTTCTTCTGCCCAGTGGTCAGTGCATGTTTACCTCACGTTTTCCTGTCTCTAAAATAAAGATAATAACTCATAATCACGTTTGAAAACATAATCTTTGGATAGCAAAGTCTTAGTTATGTACCCAGTATGATTATTTCATTCCCAGGACAAATAACTGCTTGGGCATACCTATGTGATTGTTACATGTATGTAACCAATGAGAGTAGTGGAAATAAAGGTATAAAGTTCAGGGTTTCTGTTAAAACTTAAACTACATTTCCACTCTGATACATAGTCTAAAATATACTTCCACAGAAAGGTAAAGTTTGCACAGCTACAGCATATTGAAACAACTGCCCTTGCAATCTGCAGAAAGTATGAATGTAACCAACGGATGTAAACGATTGCACAAAGCCTTTGAGCAAATACTAACACCATTAAGTTATCTTTCATCATCCCTTAATCTATCAGCTGAAGAGTGTTTCAAATTACACCGTGGGCTTGCCCAAGAGACCTTAGTAATGCTAAAACTACATGTAGGAACATTAGTATTGCACAGGCACATTGTATATGGCGCAGTGTGTCATTAAACGGACATCTTAAAATGAAATAAAACACACTTCATGCTGTTGCTAATCCCATGAAATGCCACCTGACTGTATTATGAAGGAGGCCCACTTTGAATTCAAGCACAGATGCTATTACATTTAAATATATCTTAAACTTTATGATGTAAAATGAAGTAACTGGCTGCACCACGTATCAGTGTTTCACTGAGTTCATGGCCTCACAGCTAGTGCAAATCCTTCTTGCTCGTGCAGAGGGTATTGTATTAAGGATGCAAGCATTTTACCCACATTAGGTACACAGTGCTTCTTGACCTTATTTTCATCATTTTTTTCTCCATCGTTCACTGGTACTGATACCATTTACTCTGTGTGAGCCGTAAAGAGAGACTCAGGTTACCATCTGTAGCACACAAACCATGGAAGAAAAGTGGTCATGAACAAAAGAACTGAAACATGTCAATGGGCCATGAAAGCTCATATCTTACAAACCAATGAGCAGGTCCGCAGATAAGGAAAATCTCTTTGGTCCCTTCCCCTCCAGTGGAACTGTATCACTTTCCACCAGCACAGATATGGCCACTTATCTGAGGCAGTGTGGTGCCCCTTCTCTAGAAGTGTCTTTTCAGATGCTGTAACCTGCACTACACCTTCCAGTTGTTTTTTATGGTACAGTGAGGGTTATTGCCATTCTGCACAGCCTCCTCCTACAGCATTATTTTCTGGTGCTCACTTCCAGTGTGGTTCTCAACAGTTGTTCAGTGCTGTGGTTAAGACATTGCATTTGCTGCAGAGTTGTTCCTTTATTCTCATGTTCCACAATACTTCCCATTTTCTTTCCACTCTCTGTCCTTCCAGCTGCTTCTCTAAAGAAAAATGCTTTGCTGAGTCACCTCCATGTAAAACCTTCTCACAACCCATACCGTCATCTTTTTGTTGGAAGAGCTCCCTATAATAAATAATAATAATTATTATTTAATAAATAGATATTTTAATATTTACAGTTCTGAGGTGTATTAAATGAGCAGGCTACTCATTGTTTGCCTTGCTTCTATTTTGCTTTGGAAATGGATCTTAGATCATATTCTGTAGTGCACGTGAATTATTGATGAATCAAATCTAAACAATCACAAGGGTAGCAACATTATTTTCATCCAAAGCACTGTTGGATATATAAGCCAGGTTTTTGCAGAGTGTTGAAATGTGAGGTTTGCAATGGAGGGTGGTTGTTTTCCAGTGGTTTTCAGTCTCCATTACTGAATATGATCTCTTCTGTTTGCCCCCAGGTTTTCACACTTTCTAAAATAGAATGCTGTACTGGTTATATATATACCTACTAGTGTATAGTGCTGAGGTGTTAGAAAGATCACTTCTTCCCTTCCCTTCCCTTCCCTTCCCTTCCCTTCCCTTCCCTTCCCTTCCCTTCCCTTCCCTTCCCTTCCCTTCCCTTCCCTTCCCTTCCCTTCCCTTCCCTTCCCTTCCCTTCCCTTATTTCCCTTCCTCCCTTCCTTCCTTCCTTCCTTCCTTCCTTCCTTCCTTCCTTCCTTCCTTCCTTCCTTCCTTCCTTCCTTCCTTCCTTCCTTCCTTCCTTCCTTCCTTCCTTCCTTCCTTCCTTCCTTCCATCCATCCATCCATCCATCATAGAATAGTTAAAATTTAATGTATTCAAGGAAGATTGGTTGATACTACTTGCACTGCTATGGCTGGAAGTACTACTTTTGAGTGTCAGAAATGATACAGCAAACATCTGTACTTGAATAATAGTTAGAAGATTAATTAAAGCTGATTTGTTTATTTTTGTATTGCAAGATACAGAGTAGTGTAATAGTCATTAAATATCCCTACTATTGCCTCCATTTAAAACAAAAGCCTGACAGCAATTATTTGGCATAACACATACACTAATGAAGAAATTCGATGACATGGTAAATAATTATTTGATTGCAAGAATAATTATCTAGTCTATATTTGCAGCAAATGATAGCATTCTCCATCTCTTCTGTAAAAGTGCATGCAATTGGAGCTTGTGAGGCCGCAGGATGCACACCTGCTGAATTTCCAGACCCTTATCAAAACAGTAAACACAAGAAGTTTTTTTCCCTTCATGCAGCTTCCCTTATTGACAGGTCATACTGGAAAAGGAGTTGTCTTAACATAGCTGTAGTCCAAAGAAGACCCTTGTAGGTATTGCCGTCCATGTGAGTAGTTACACGTGCATGCTTTGTGATGATGTATTAGGGACTGAGTGGACAGTGCTCGGCACTTCACTTCAGTGCATGTGCAGAAGACAGAATGCACACAGCCAGCGGGCGAGTCTGCAGATGCTAGATTCCCCTTCAAGGTCATGCTGTTTCTCATTTATTTTTTTAGTGTTGCCATCTGATAAATAGACTGAGCATAAACTACAAATGCTTCCAAATGCATTTGTTTCTATTCTATTGACGCTCATGAAGTCCAACTGAAAAATGCATTCTGGGCTAACTCTTATAATTAATAAATGACTGTGATCATGTATTTACAATTTATATTGTACAAGTAAATGTTTATAAATTTATCTGCACAGGAACAGTCCCTGGTTCTAATTATACACAGCCTTCGCTATTCTTAGACTGTATGCCTAGGGCAGATTCTCAACAGGATCTAAAAATTTGGCTTAGCAACAGAATCTGTAATCTGTTCCTGAACATTGCTGCACCGTGATACTTGCTCTGTTTCAGCCTGTTTTTATGGTGTTTGAAGAATTCAACTCAGGGTAAAAGATGAGCACAGAAATGAGGTTTAAAAGTGACTGAGTAATTAGTGAAAACAAAAATATGAACTACCAGCAGTAGTACTTAAATTACAAATGTTGATAGCAGCCCTCAGCTTTGAGGAAGTGAAGGAGCAGTAAGACAACCACTGATTACAGTAAACCCAAATGTAAAAGGAGGTAATCTCGCCAGGCAGCTAGTACTGCATTCTAATTGCATTGTGCAAATGAAAAGTATTCTGTTAAATTACATTAACAGTTGCCAAATATATACATGTGTATGTTTATGCCTGCATGTCTGGGTCTTTTAGCAGTACAAACCCATCATGTAATGATTAAGCTATTTTAATAAAATTCAGTCTGTTCTAGTGTAGCTTATCTCGCCTTTCTGAATGCTTACATGAATTAAAAAGGGTCATCCTACAGAAATAAGCGCACAAAAAAGTTCTTTAGCATTTCAGATGAAGGACATAAACGTCATAAAGAACAAATAGAGAATGCTTGATACTCCTATTGTCAACTAGAGATTAAAATTTTTTGCCACAGTGAAATATAGGTAGGTAGATTTTCACTAGGCGACATATGACGGAGTGAATTTAATAAGGCTGCATCACTGAGCACCACAGTACAGGACAGAGCAAAGAGTGCAGGGGAGTTTCCGCCCCAGAAGGAAGGAGGATATAGAACCCATAGAATCATCTAAACTGGAAAAGACCAAAATTATCGTGTCCAAATGCCAACCTGCCCGACAGAGTCCCAACACTAAACCACGTCCCTTAGTGGCATGTCTACACGTCTCTTAAATACCTCCAAGGATGGGGACTCCACCATTTAGTTTGTATAAAATAAGAAGGCTCCGCCACTTCATCTACTGGAAAGCTTTCATGTTTTCATTAGTAAAATCAAAACAATTCTTACATTTCAAATAAAATCTAAATGTTTTTCTTTTTTTAAAGTGACTCAGAAGTTGTTGTGTCAGTACCGTCTGTCCTTAGTCACTTCCTCTGAGGTCAGTGTTTCATTCTCTCCAGGGACAGAACTCTCCAGCCAGACTGCATCTCCCATGACAGGCCATATTTCCCCGGCACCTTGGCTGGAGTCTTTTCAAGATTAACAATTTGGGTGGAGGGAGGAAAGATGGTGGAATCAATCTTTTCCTTTTCCAGCTCAAGGTATTCATAAGTGATGTAAGCACATGCCATCTAATATGACCACTTGACTTTCATTATATCTACGGAGTTTAGTGTATTCACAGAATGCTGTGTAGGTACGATATTCTTCATAGAGATAAACATCTCTATGAACAAGGCAGAAATGGGATTTCTGAACACATAGCTTGGCCATAACTTACATTCATACTACCCAAAACACAGAAATTGGGTGGTCTATCTTTGAAAACTATGCAACTGAAAATACACCTATAATTCAATGATCTTAAGTAATACTTGTACCTTTATCACTATCACAAGTTTAAATCAGCACATCAGAAGATACTGTAAGAGATGCCAGCATATCGGGTGATGCTTGGCAAATCTACAGCTCTTGAGTACTCAGTGGTATAAAATACTTGCTTCTGAATTATTATTTGAAATGCATGGATTTTCTTTATAGTGAAAGGAATAAATCTGCATTCTTCACTTGAAGATCTCAACATTACAGGGTCTTCAATGTTTGTAACAATTTGTTTTAACCGAGGAAGAACCAGTTACATTTTTTTTTCAGTTCCCATGTTTGTACTGTATTATACTGTAAAATGAAATTGTTTATCAAAGGCCAAGACAATAAAATGTTTAGTCTTGCTTTTTCTGACCAAGGGAGGTCAAAACACAGACACAAATGGTCCTAACATTACATATCCCAGTCAACCAAGCTGGGAAGAAAGGAAGTCTGAAGACCAAAAAAACTTGTGGGAGATACTGAAATGTTCCCCTATTTTATTACAGACGTGTCTGTAGTAATGTCTAATGGGAGGTGGGAGGCAAATGGATGAGGCCAGGCTCTTCTCGGTGGTGTGTAGCAACAGGACAAGGAGTAATGGCCTAAAACTTGAACACAGTAAGTTTGTACTAACATGTCGAAGAACCTCTTTACAGTAAGGGTGCTGGAGCACTGGAATAGGCTGCCCAGAGAGGCTGTGGAATCCCTGTGGAGATATGCAAGACCTCTCCGGATACCTGCCTGTGCCACCTATGGTTTAGCAGGGACATTGATCTGTTGAGGTCATAAAATCATAGGATGATCTGGGTTGAAAAAGACCACAACGGTCACGTAGTTTCAAACCCCCCTGCTATGTGCAGGGTCGCCAACCACCAGACCAGGCTGCCCAGAGCCACATCCAGCCTGGCCTTGAATGCCTCCAGGGATGGGGCATCCACAACCTCCTTGGGCAACGCGTTCCAGTGCATCACCACCCTCTGTATGAAAATCTTCCTCCTAATATCCAACCTAACCCCCCCCTATCTCAGTTTAAAACCATTCCCCTACAAAGCCCTGCGATTCTGTGATTCTGTGAAGTACTGACTAGGGACAACTCTGCCACAGAATTCCCAGGAATACCAGTGGAAAACCCCAAGCACTGCCTGAGCACTGCTCAGCAGCTCCCCTCCCGGCCGCCGCCCTCTTCCCACTCAGAGCCGCACCACAGCCGAGGTCCGCCAAGCCATGGCCGCAACAGACAGGCGCGCGCAGGCGGGCGGTGCTGGCGCATGCGCAGTGCCACTCTCCTTGTGGCTGCGCGGAGGGCACCGCAGGCTTCAAGGAGAGGGCTGGGCCGCCTCTTGTTGCTGCCGCCATGTTCCTCCGCGCTGCTCTGCGGGCCGCGGCCTCAGGCTCGGTAAGGGGGCGGTTGCAGGGTGCGGCCTGCGGCTAGCGGCGGGACGGACGGTCGTGCAGTGCAGTGCGGTGCGGAAGGCCGCGGGCAGGGTCTCGGCGCTGCCCTCACAGGGCAGAGCGGTGGGGCCTGGCCTTGGGGATGGAGCGCTCAGTGCGAGGGCTGCGCTGCGGGCTGTCGTCCCGTCCTCGGCAGCGCTCTCACTGCGCTCTCCTTGCGCTTGGAGGCTTTTGCCCGAGTGTTCCGTGTCGTGTGGCTCCCAGTGAGCACTCAGGCTGGTGCGGTTCGTTTTATAAGGGCTGCAGTTCGGTTTATAAAGATGCACAGCTGAGAGCATCCGGGAAGAGGTGGCACGCAGGAGTGACCTGCAGCACAGAGTTATTTGTGGAGACAGGACTGCATACTGCAAAGTACCCGTGAGGCTGCATAGTACATCCACTCACCCTGCAGGGAGTGATTGTGTGACAGGGGAAACTGCTGCCATCAGTGGGACGATGTAATGCTGAGATGGTTATGTTGCTTTTACAGCAGAGCAGGGCCCGTGGTTATCTGGTAGCTGGGTTTTGATTACAGGCCTGACCCCGTGCCTCTGGTTTTTGCCAGCTTGGTGCTGATCCACTTGAGATCAAATACATTTGTACAGTAACAGAAATTAAACATCTCCCTTCTTCCTGTATTTAAGGTGCTGAGTTTTGTGTGTCTTCTTTTGTCTGCTGTCACAGTTCAGTCAGCTAAGAGCTGGAGTAACGTGTAAATGAGAAAAGCCTCAGTACTGCCCCTACCTTTGCCAGGTGTTTGGCTCACCTGTGGCAAGGTGAGCCAAAAACAAACTGAAAAGTTCTTCATAAAGCATTTGATGAGGATTTGTATTCAAACTGGTGGAACATTTACCAGTTTGAAGTTCAGTCCTTTAAATTCTCTTGATACACCTGGATCATTTCAAGCAGCGCAGTAGATATGCTCTCTTGTAGTACAGTAGCGTGTTCTCCTCTTGACTTGATTTAAATTGATTAGGGATGGCAAAATAACGAATGGCTTACAATTAAAATAGAACTCAAACTGCTGCTGAAAAAGGATATGCAAATTATAGGCTATTAATACCATCAACTTTGTTTTGTTTGTAGGTGAGGCAAATCCGATACTTACATAAAACACCAGCATGCAGTTCCAGTGGAGGAGCCTTATTTGTGGTAAGTCATTTTCTACCTGGCTGGAAAGGGAACGTGTAACAAGAGGTTAGCATATGCTTTTCTTAATCCTCCTGGAGGTTTCTGCTGGGTGCAACTTGGGGTAGTATGGTTAGGTTGCGGTTGGACTCGATGATCTTTAAGGTCTTTTCCAACCTGAGCGATTCTGTGATTCCTATTAGAGTTGTGATACGTTGTCAGAAGGTTGTATTGTTGTTTTTGGCGTCATGTTTCCTCTTCTATGTAGTGAAAACTTCTGTAGTAGTGATGCTAGCAGCATTTGTATGTGATTACTTATTTGGATAATGTTTGATTTTGTTTAAACTTATCACAAAACAGTTGTTTCCTTTTTCTTTTTAATTGAATTTAGTTTAGTTTGTAACTTGACGCTTGTTAAAGTTTCTGTGGGCCCAGTTTCTTGGCTTCTGCAGTATGCCACAGAATTACCCATAGATCCATGTCCGGCTACCTTCACTAGCTGCTGAAAAATGCAGTTGTTGTTGTTCATGCTTCATAACGTACAGTAAGTTGAGCAGCGATTCATAATTGAGGCAATTAGACGTTACTGCTATACATAGGAACAGTAATAGTATTGGCATAAATAAAGTGTGTGTATACAAACACGTAAAGCAGGCAGGTTGTGCGTCTGCCCCTGAAGAGAACCTGAAGCATCTCTGAGAGGAGTGTTCTCTCCCACTACGCTGCATTCAGAGCTGTATCTAGAATTCAGTTCAGCAGCTGTTCATAAGTTCAGATTTACTGGTTTTCCTCTGTTTATTGGAAGTCAGCACTGTGCTAGAGAATCAACTGCTTTGTTGGAAGCAGGTGGTCAGTGTTTTTGGATGGATTTTTTTTTTGTCTTCCTGCAGCTGTCTCCACAGCTTTCTCTTTGGATGAAGTTAATGAGATTACAGTTCATGCTTTGTGTACTTTTCCAGAACCCTGAACAGGCATTGGTAATTCATGGAGTGAGCTGATACGCAAGAAGTACAGAAAACATGAGTGTAGGCTGACGAGTTAGGAACCCTAAAGAGTAGTCTGAGGTGGGTGAAGACAAGCAAAAGGTGTCTTTGGCACACTAATAGATGGTGGTGTCTGGAAAGTGACGTTGGGTGGCTTTGTAAATTCTTCAGCTTTTTGCAGGATTTATCTTACTGTGTTAATGGTTTGCTGGAGGGGGGAGCACGGAAATAGCAAAAGGGAGGTAGAAAACTTTTGTGCTTTAGTAAGCTTATGCTTTTTAACTGTTTTATTTAATATCATCTTCCACTCTTTTTATTTTTATTTCCCACCAGTTATATTTTTTTTCTAGAAGAGCAGAGAAAATTGTTTGTGGGGTGATGGACTTGGTGGTTTGTTTTTATGATGGAGTATTTGTTTTCTTGTAAAAGGCTATGGGAGGAAGACAGCTGCGTGTCATTCTGTGTCAATGTTATTGTTTGCCCTAACTACAACTAAAATCTTTAGAGCAATTTTTAGTGCAAATTTCAGATGTAATGTAACTCAAGACATTTCAAGACTGTTTTTTTTTTCCAGATTTTGGGGAGGAGGGAGCAACGTAAATATCTTATTTTCTAGAATATCACAAGAAGATCATGGAATCACAGAATCATTTGAGTTGGAAGGGACCTTTAAAGGTCATCTAGTCCAACTGTCCCCAGAGCAGGTACAGGTCCCCAGGACACATACAGGCAGATCAGGTTGCTTAGAGCCTGGTCCTACCTAACCTTGAATGTCTTCAGGGATGGGGCATCCACCACTGCTGGGCAACGTGTTCCAGTGCCTCACCACCCTTATCTTAAACTTCCTTGTATCCAGTGTAAATCTCCCCTTTTCCGCTTGTGGTATCACAACAGACCACACACAATATACCATCTGTCTTTAACTTTTACTGTCTTCAGCCTCTATAACAGCTAAACCTTAGCTCTTATATTCTGTTACTTTCTGGCCATCAGCACAAGGGTCCGGTTTCCTCAGTGCATCAACTGCATTGGTGTGGACTGTCACAGGGCTATTCAGTACAGAAGGTTTGAGAACTGCTCTGTTACTGCTTAGCTTGTGACGATGGTCAGTGAGATGCTTTGATCTAAGAGCACTTATACCATTCTTTATTTAGGGGAGGTTTATATCTTGAGTTCTGCCACAATAGTGAATATAGGGTATTCTCTCACTGGAAAAGAAATGATAAACTTCTTTTTATTGCTGATTTGATACAAACTTATAACAATCTTAAACATCCTCTCGCCTGCAAACAATACAGTTTTCTTATTTTGGTTCATAGGCACTTAAACCATGTTTACCACGGGGCATACATCAACTGTCAGGTTTGTTTTATGTAATGTACCAACTTTTTTGTAGTATACGTGAAAGTTAAATTATTCTAGTTACTTTATTGTCAGGAGTAGTCAACATGGATTCACCAAGGGGAAATCACACTCAATCAACCTGATAGCCTCCTACGATGTCATCACTAGCTCGTTAGATGGGGGGAGAGCAGTGGATGTTGTGTACCTTGGCTTCAGCAAGGTGTTTGATATCATCTCCCACAACAGCCTTGTTATGAAACTTAGAAAATGTGGGATAGATGAGTGGGCAGCGAGGTAGATTGAGAACCGGCTGACTGGCAGAGCTCAGAGTTGTCATTGGCAGAGCAGAGTCTGCTTGGAGGCCTGTAACTACTGGTGTTCCCCAGGGGTTGGTGCTGGGTCTGGTCTTGTTCAACATTTTCATCAATGACCTGGATGAAGGGATAGAGTCCACCCTCAGCAAGTTTGCTGATGATACAAAGCTGGGAGGATTTGCTGATGCACCTGAAGGCTGTGCTGCCATTCAACAAGACCTGGACAGACTGGAGAGCCGGGCAAGGAGGAACCTGATGAGGTTCAACAAGAACAAGTGTAGAGTCCTACACCTGGAGAGAAATAACCACATGTATCAGTACAGGTTAGGAGATGATCTGCTGGAAGGGAGCTCTTTGGAGAAGGACCTGGGGTCCTGGATAGAGTTTTTTCAGGAAATAGCTGTAGTTGATACTTACATAATTTTGTACTTTTGTGTGTACAGGAGGAAGACTTAATGTATTTTCTTTTTTTGAGCATTTCTCGTATGAGGAAGGGCTTAGAGAGCTGGAACTGTTGGAGACATCTCAGTGTCTGTAAATACCTGACAGGAGAATGTAAGGAAGATGGAGCCACGCTCTTTTCAGTGGCACACAGGAGGTTCTCTCTGAACACCAGGAGCACTTCTGTGCCATGTGGGTGATGGAGCACTGGCACAGGCAGCTCAGAGGCTGTGATGTCTCCTCCTTGGAGATCTTCAGAAGATGCCTGGATGTGGGCCTGCTCTGGGTGGCCCTGCTGGAGCCGAGCTTGGGCCCTGCCAGCCTCAGCTCTTCTGGATTCAATGTAGTGTACGTGTTATTAAGTCGTGAGTTTGTTCTCCACAATCCGTATCCTAAAAAAGGCAGGAAAGCACCCTTATAATTTTGGAGCTAATCAGCTAGTGGAAGTCTCAGATAAGTCGTGTTACATGGATAAATGGAAGACAAGGCAACGTGTGATTGACAAATTTGTAACGGCTCAGAAGGTCTAGAACTGTCAGTTGGAGCAGACTGTTCAAAGCACTGAATTAGGCAAAGCCCATTTTGGGAACTGGCATGCAAAAAGCTGTGACATTTTATTTAGTGTTCACCTGCACAGAATTGACAGTTGTGGCAGCCTGTAGGTTCAGATATCCAGTCTTTATTGTACTTATTTGTACGTAGGGTATTTAAGGGATATCAGTTTAGAAATGATGCACATGAAGTGAACGTTCTAGACAAGGAGAGGAGTGTTTAATTAATCAAATACACTTATCTGCTAAAGAAATTGAGTTTGAGTGCAAATAGAACTGTCCAGTAACTATGGAAGGCAAAACAGCAGCTTGAGATAAAACAGGCGTGCGGATTCGAGAAGGGAAAGTTAAGTTATGGAAGAACTTCTCGTGAATCATGGATTATCTGTGCAGCTGAGACCTAGAGCACATCTGTAAGGGAAAGAAATTATGAGTTAGAGGAAAAAACAGACTGGAGGTACTCTGCATCAGTCTCTTTTTTTTTTTAAGAACTTTTATTGAAGCCGATAGAAAAACCCTCACCAACAATACATAAGATGAGTCAAATCCTTCATCTTGAACGGTCAGTCTAAAATAGTGGCAAGTCTTCCTAAAAGTTGTTTTATGTTATCTTCTAGACAACACGAACAGTACATCCATACTTGGTGACAGCTACACTTTTCAAAGCAAATCAGTTATTGTTTGGTAATTCCTCTTATTAAGGGAAGTCATTCTAGGTAGAGAAGAATGTACTGACTGCAGTTCTTGTAAGGTTCCCAGCTGCAAAAGGGATACCTGTGCTCAAAGTTGACAGTGGCAGTAGTACTGTTTGCTCGAGCGTATGGACAGGATAAGCCAGGGAAATGAATCACTGAACACCAGAGAGAATTGGAAGATGGGTTTGGGGTTTTTCTATGTTAAAATTTCTAAAAGCAGGAATAGCTGTGAGCCATACAAATTGTGAGTGCTGACGGATCTTTTCACATTGCCAGTTTCTTGCAGTGTTAAATCTTTCATGAGATCCTCCAGTTCTTAAAAAGAAACAAAAAGTAATGTGGAAATTGTAAAAAATGACCCCGGGTTGTTTGAGAATTAAAGCCAAAGTAGGTTTCTTTCTTCCTCCTAAATATACTTCCATACGGGCTTTAATTGTTAGTTGATCATACGTTTCTTTTAGTTTTAAACCTTGAGTATAGCTTGTGTTTTTCTGTACACTTCCCATTTAATTTGAAATGTTCTCCATTTGAAAATAGCGTAAAGTTTGGAATTAATCTCAGCTATGAGTATGTCAAGGATACCATAATGAGCAACTGTCTGTTGTGCACAAGCTTTTCCAAGGGGGAAGGGTCAGAACTAAAATTGTGCTGTAGTCAAATGTCATTTTCTTCAAGACTTCCAAATTTGTATTTTCTGAACATACAAATTAGAACTGATTTCAATGTGATGTTTTTTAAGAAGACCGCCTTACAAGTAAGATGATGAAATGCCGTATTTTGGAACTATGAATTGAAGGTTCTGTTTCTTCCATTCTGATTCAGAATTCCTTTTTCACCCAGAGGGTGGTGACACACTGGAACAGGTTGCCCAAGGAGGCTGTGGATGCCCCATTCCTGGAGGCATTCAAGGCCAGGCTGGATGTGGCTCTGGGCAGCCTGGTCTGCTGGTTGGCAACCCTGCACATAGCAGGGGGGTTGAAACTGGATGACCATTGTGGTACTTTTCAACCCAGGCCATTCTGTGATTCTGTGAAATCTATCTAAGAAGTTGAAATCCATTAAAAATTTTAAAGTAGAAAGGTAGCTTACTACTATATGTTTGAACATGCAACCATTCTATTTATGTAGCAGGATACCTGGTAATTTTTGAAGTTTTTGGCATTTTGTGTCTCATGAGAAAAGGGAAATAGGCTATTATTGTTTATTAAGGCATTAACTAAAGGACTCTTAAATCTGCTTGTGAGGAGGTTGAACACAGTTGCCAAAATACATCACCTGTTACAAATGTCTGTTTTGAAAATAACAGTACTTTGCTGAAGAAATAATTGCTTGAATAGGAAATAGCAAAAATAAGTTACTATGTTTATTAAGAGTGATGAAGTAATTACGAATGGTTCTGATGACTTTCTCAGAGATGGTTAGTCATTTGTGATTGAGTACTATTAAATCTTTATCTGGAATGTATCAAGTGGGTTTTATTGAAGTAACTCCGCTGTAACAGTCTAATAAAATAATTTGCAATGGTAAATCTGTCCTGAATAATTTCCTGACAACGCTGTCTTTTTTTTCTTCTTCTGAAGCACAGAGATAGTCCTGAGAATAATCCAGATACTCCCTTTGAGTTCACACCTGAAAACAAGAAGGTACGCAGACAAAAGGACCAAAACCAGAAACATGCAAGCTTTGTGTTTAGCTTAGCACTGATTGGGTTTGTTTTTTTTTTATCCTTAAAAAGCGAATAGAAGCAATCATAAGCAACTACCCAGGGGGACACAAGTCTGCAGCTGTCATGGCAGTGCTAGATCTGGCCCAAAGACAGCACGGATGGCTGCCCATATCGGCTATGAACAAGGTATTTAGTGCTGCATTATCTTTCAAGCATAAAATCTGACTTGTAATAGTAGAATATAACTGTTTGCTTTTTTTTCTCATTGAAGTGTACTAATGCAAGGATTTACACATGGCACAGAATTGTGAGAATTCCCTCTGAGACTACATTAAAAAAAAGGGAAAATAATGCATGAAACTCATGTGTCTGTTTACACGATGCTGCCTCACTGCTAGAAACTGAACAAAGCAAAACTGACATGGGCCGTAATTGAACAGGCTCTTCCCAGAATTATGCTGAAAGTAGGATCAGAAACTTGAAAGACATCCACTGCTGAATTTGGAGGAAAGAGAAAGATGGTGATGACAGTGCTTTTTCTTGTCTCCTTTACATCAGTGGCACTACGCACGGCCAGGATAGTACTTAATCTCTAGGCCTGCAGAGAGATCCATGAAGCATGCATTGATGTAGCGTTTGGAATGAGTATTTCATAATGCTTCATTGCAAATGTCCTTAAGACTAGTTTCTTATTGCATTATCCATTAAAATTGTTTAAAAATAAGCAAGCAGCTGCAGTGTTCCACAGTGATAGTAGATAGCAATAAATAATTCAGTTTTTCTGTTCATACAGATTACTCTCAATTTGTGTTACAAGCTGGCATATCAGCTTTCAAGTGAAATGATTGAAGTTCAGTCAAGATCAGCTAAAAGAGAGGGTTGTGATCATTACAGAAGTTACTGAGTATGAGTGAAGTACACATATAAAGGGGCAAATTGTCTGCTACTGTTCCTACTACATAGGATAAAGCCACAAATCTCCATCACTGCTGAATGGGATAAGTCTTTATTAATTTTGAGAGTGGTATTATGTTGGAATGATCTTTTAAGCAAGGCTTTAAAGCAACCAAATATTTTCTGTGGCTTGTTCCATGCCTGCTATAGGTACTGGAATATAAAACAGCTGCACTTTAGGAAATGCAGTCAGTTCTCAACCTGAGCAGACTGCCAGGGTTCCAGGTCAATGAGATAAAGGATACTTGCACCAGAACTGGCTCATGGAGTAGTGCATCACTCTGTATTAGTTTAGCTGTGTTAGCTGTGACACAGTGGTGTTTTTAGGGCCAGGCCTGGTATTGTCACAGTACCCAAGGCAGCCTGCTGTCTCTGAATTAGGTGAGTGTAGTACCGCCTCTATGTGTTTCCTGTGATAAAAAGCTGAAGTGGGTTAGTGTGGGCAGATTCATATGAGTTCATTCATTCGTACAGCAAGAGTGCAAGTACAGTATGAGCTGGAGCTGACAATGAAAGCTGGAATCCAGCTGACTCCTTGAAACTAGCCTGTGTGATGCTGGAGGAGGACTGACCTGAGTTCCTTACTGTGCTAATCCGTGGCTTAGTGGAGCTTGTGCTCAGACAGAGTTGACTCCAATCAGAGTAACTCAGGTGTTTTTTTCTTAGCACTTAGTTGTGCTTTGATACACATCCCTGTTTTTCTATTTACTTGGCATACCAAAGCCTCTGCACGTACAGAACAGGTGACCTGACTGAATTGATTTCATAAATGCCTTATTGATGCCCTCTGAGAATTCAGTAGTGTCTGTTTTCCCCTTATTACAGGTTGCAGAAATTTTAGAAATGCCTCCCATGAGAGTGTATGAAGTAGCAACCTTCTATACAATGTATAATCGTAAACCTGTTGGGAAATACCACATCCAGGTCTGCACTACCACGCCTTGTATGCTGCGAGACTCTGATAGCATTTTAGAAGCCATCCAGAAGAAACTTGGTATGCTACAAATTTGTAATATCCTTCTTTATATACACATATGTATTTTTTACACTGGTTTCATGATGCGTTGTTTTCTAACTGAAGTAAAAGTCTTCATATGGTGGGGACAGTGCAAAAATGTGTAATATTTAGAGTGAAATTACCATCAAAGCACTTAAACATATTCCAAAATGAAGAATAAATGCCAAATCCAAATACTTCAGTGCAGTAGAACAAATAAGGCCATTGTCAAGAGTGTCAATTAGTGGTCTTCGAGTGGTTTTAAAGGCAATTTGCTGGGAAATGCATTATTCTAATATGACTCTTGGACTGAGAATTAAGCCCTATCTGATATACAGAAGGAGACTCTGAAAGCTGTGTCACTTTATATACAAAATGAGATTTTAAAGGTACATGCTATATGAAACCTATTTGTGAGGTGGTTTTTTTTTCCAGCTTAAGTGAACAGAATGTATAAATTTCTCATGGGAGAAGTCAGTGAGAGTTCTGCATCGTATAAGATGTAGGGAGAACTCTCAAGCTTTTGTGTGTCTTTTCTTATTGAATGATTATGAGGGGAAGAGAGGGTAAGGTCAACAACTAACAACTTTTCCCATTCTATACAGTTAGAAGCTGTGCTGACATTTCCTAAGAACCACTGTGATAAGAGCTGCAGAACAGTTGCCTGTAACCCTACTACTCCTATGTTGTTGTCTGGAAAAGGCATCTTCAGATCAAATTGGTCCTGGTTTGTTGCTGCAAAAATTGTTCAATTACAATTAAAGCATGGTTTGAAAAATCAAAGGAAGGGCAACTGGTCCTTGTAATTAAGGTCATTTGTGTAGTTCTAACTGATTTGCAATGACAAACGTTTACTAGTTTTTGCTCCTTTCTATGGAGGAAATTTGCAGCTCGGCGTTCTGCTCTCCACAGACTATTCTGGCAAGCTCAGCCTCAGCTGTTATTTTTGGTAACCTGCCCTCTGGCGGAGTCTGTATCTTTAGCGGTGATATCACTGGGACAGAAACACGTCATGGAAGCTAAGCATGTGTACAGAGTTGTTCAGGAAATAAGCTTCTGTGTAATAACTGGGAAGTTGTTTATGAATTTGTACCAACAGTCTTAATGCTTGCATCTTGGCTAATTTGGAGATCCAGGAATTAATATGAATGCCGTTAATGTCAACATATGAAAGCTCTGTCTTCCTTATTTTCCCATTCTGTTGTAGCAGTTCTTCAAAATGTTCCTGAGCGGAGCTGTTCTGTTTTTCAGAACTGACATTTTAAGGTTATTTTTTCAATAAAACAAACCTGTAAGTCAGGTCTCAAAAACGTGTCCAAAGACTGAGCACAGTTTGTTAGAATGTTTACTTCAACAGAAATCTTTTGCACCCGCCTAAGAGGATTTAACTGTATCAGTGCTTTGGTAGCTGAAGTACAAGTAATGAGAAAATCATGAACGGAATCAATAATGAATATTTTAATGTTGTTCCATACCCGTTGCTGAACCTAATGTGCTTTTATTTAGGTATTAAAGTTGGGGAAACAACGCCTGATAAACTCTTCACGTTGATAGAAGTGGAATGCTTGGGTGCTTGTGTAAACGCACCAATGGTACAAATAAATGACAACTATTATGTAAGTACTACATTATATATAAAAACAGACTAAAATTCTCTGGTAGGCTCTCTGGTTTTGTTCAGTTATTTCAAATTCCTATTGGCAGGGACAGCTTTTTAACTGAGAATCTTTTACTTTCTTGGCTTCTTCCTAGAACGCTTCATCTGTATGATAATGTATTGATGCCTCCTGGTTTCTATACAAACGCACTGTTAATCCTTCTGTTTTTGTAATGAGATGATGAGATCATGGATATTCTTGTGGAAGTGGTGTTTTGGCATACCTATACAGTAGAATGAACATTCTCACAGGTGGCTTACAGACTGAGAATGAATGTTTTTGTTTTCCTTTTGGATTTTCTTAAGCAGCTGTATATCACAGCCTTACACTGTAGTATCCAAATTTTAACTTACATCATTCACTCAACAAGTTACTAAGATGCATCATCTGCTAAACAGTCAGCTTGTTTTAATTATGGCTTGTTTTTGCATTTCCACACAGTAGTGTGAAACCAGCTCTCCTAAAACATACAGATTCAACAAGATTCTGTATGTGTTTTGCTGTAGGTTTTGTTTCAGGTGAGGTTGTTGGTTTTCTGTGGTGGTCATTTGAAATAATGCAGATAGTTTATACTCTTGATGCACGAACAGCCTGCTTTTGTCATGAAGCAGTGTTATAATGGAAGGGAAGAAAAAGATTTCTGCTGGATAAGGCTGTATAGACACTGTGGAGGAAGTCCAGAAAGCATTATGTTTGGTGGTAGAAAGCCAAATGTTATTTTCTGTTGTGCTTTTTTCCTGCTGCAAAGAAAAACTTTCAATCAGTCCCATTTTTAAAGGCTTTTCAAGAATGGTAAGTTAACAAAAGTCCAAAACACTGTTAAGCAAGGTGTTCAGAGCTAAGATTAGGGAACATTAGCATTAATAAATGATTATATTAAAGTTCTAAAACGTAGTGCTTGAAAGCATACAATTTCTGCTGACAGTCACTTGGGCAGTCAGCTGGTTTTTAGTATCCTGAATTATGAAGCTTATTGTAGTACATATCCAACATGTTGCCAGTATACCTAACCATAGGGAATGGCAATGTGTGTCTAACTCACGTCATGCCTAAACACTGACTTTGGTATTTCATTTTCTTAAGCATGAGGTTGTTATATCGTGTGTGCCCTTTCTCCCATTTAAGAACTACCTGGTTCTGCTGAATGCTAACATAAATGCTGAATAGAAGTTGCATTGTTTCTCTTCTTCAGAATCTCTCTTTTGGTGTACCACCATAGAAGTTTTGATCCTCTTTGGAATATCTTTCTTATATATATAAAGAATCGTAGGAGGCAGTAATTTGTTTTACTTCCTAGCTTAAGACTAGAAATCACTGAAATCCTGTATTATTATCTGGAAGGTTTCTGTCCAGTACTTGTTAGCAAGTGATGACTTGTGCTGAAGAATTCAAAAATGTCTTAGAAGATGTGTATTCTTGCATTTCTGAAGTATCAGCCATACACAGTACTATTTAATTACCAAAGTGATGGAAAGCAAATTCAGATTTTGCTTTTCTCAAGTGCTTCCTTTATTTGCATTTGTAAAGTAATGGCCATACCTTATTCTGGGCATCTATTTGAAGCCAGTGCAAGGCTTTTCAGAGATCTTCATTTGGAAGTCATTCCTTATCGGCTACTTCTTCAAAGCCTTCTGTAATAGTTTTGGATTGCATAATGTTTTAATGTAATTTCTGAAACTGTACGTAATAACAATACTGAAGTTTATATTTTATGTCATAATTAACGTTTTAGTTCAGGTTTTAGTTTTGCTGATTCTTCAAACCAGTACACATATGTTAATGGACAGGATCAAAGTTACCTATGGTAGGATCTCAACTATGAGAGCCACTAATCTGATGAATTGTAAATGCTGCGATTAATACAATTAACAAATTGACTTTTTGTCATCTTTTTTTTTTCTTTAACAGGAAGATTTGACACCCAAAGATATCGAAGACATAATTGATGAGCTAAAGGCTGGGAAAGTTCCCAAACCCGGCCCAAGGTATGACATATTTGTATAACAATGGCCAACTACCTGAAGACTTCTCCTCTTGAGAACGAAAACTAAATTCCTGTTAAAGCTATTTGCCTTTGCAGACCTTTTTAACTTAGAATGTATAGAAAGAACAGTGAACGGACAAATGTCATGTTCCTGATGACAGACTACAGGATAATCAAATGGGAAAACATCAATCATGACTTATTACCTAATAGGTGAATGGCATTGCCCATTGTTTTCTGGTTGTGTTTTATTTATTTATTTATTTAGCCTAGATCACAGAAGTCAACAAAGACCAGAAAGATCTGACCTTTGTGAAAGGCTTATTTTGGAACTTCACACACTTATTTCCTATTGTTCTGTGTTAGTTCAAATACACAGATGTATGAATGGCAGAATTACTTAGCACCATTTGACTTGGGTGTCTTTACCATTTGACTTGGGTGTCTTTTCTATTCCTATTGTTCCTATCATTTCATTTTTTTTAGAGTACGGGGATAATGTTGAAGTTACAGTTTCTGAATACAGGGGTGCATCTTTAACAAAAATGACAACTGGATTTTGCCTTTGGGATTACTGGAATCAACATCACTTTTCTGCATATCTATAAATAAATAAAAACCCTATCTGGCATTTCATTTGCAAAGCTATTTGACACGACTTAAGTTTGGAAGCCTTTTGATAATCAGGGTAGCATCCCACATTTCTGAAGCACGAATAAGAACAAATGAAAAAAGTGGCTTCAGCCTTGAGCCATTTTGTAACTATATTCTATCCAGTGATTAAACAGTATCCAAATACCAGTAATGAATGAATACAATATAATACAGTACCAGTAGTGAATTAAACTGCTGTTGTGTTTCAGGAGCGGACGTTTTTCTTGTGAGCCAGCTGGTGGCCTGACATCACTGACTGAACCACCCAAAGGACCAGGTTTTGGAGTTCGAGCTGACCTCTAAGGAGTTTTGTAATATATGTTAAACTGTCTGGAAATAAAGTAATTTTAATCTCAGTAAAATGATGTACGGTTAATATTTGGGAGGTAGGGGGGGAGCAACAGGAGTTGGTTACCATGATCTAAACTACTGTGATGCCTAATCATCATTCAGATTATCAAAAGGTTCTGCTGTAGACCGTAAAGTGAGTCACTGAATGAGTCCATCTGTGATCATTGATGCATCAGTCATCTTTTGATTTACCACTGAAAATTCTTCTTTTGAGTGAAGGTTCTTTGGAAAAGTAACAAAAGTGACCAAATCTCAAATTTGGCAAACAGAACTGAAATAATTTGTAGAGGAATAAAGCAAGTAACCGCTACTCTGTCACCATCTCAAGTTCAGGCTACTGCTGTAGTGGTTACATGTAACTGCTTACTAGCTACAGAATTATTAGAATTTCAATTTTACACTAATAGTAGGTCCAAACATGGAATATACTTAGTGAATTTCACAATAATTTATGTGAGGATTCTAAAAACGATTGTTGCAGAAGAGTTCTAGAATAGTGCAGTAATTAATATATCCATATCCTCTTTAATATCCTTGAATAGCTCTAGGTAAATTTGTGTTTGTTTTTGCTAGTAGTATTAAGGATTTTAGATTATACAAATACTATAGAGACAGTTTCCACCGTTCTCAACCCTGAATACCAGAGGATTACTGATAATAATTCCAGGCAGCTGACACTAACATGTCAAATAATTAAACGTAGCTCTGCAGTTTCAATTCTACTTTTGAGTACCTTGAACTGTGAAAGTAGTGGCTGGTGACTTAAGTGAAGAATGAGTTAGCTACAGCAACAGCCAATATGTTCCTTAACCTGGTAAAGCTGCAGTAGCAGAACTATTACTACAGGAAAGATGAAAGAATTTACATGCTGTACTCATTCTGTACAAGCAAAAGCACTTTACCTGTGGTGGGGAAAAAAAAGACAACTTAGAGCAAAGAAAGTTAAGAAAAATAGGTTGAGTCTTGGGAAAGGAAACTGGAGTTTTCCAGCACAGAAGCAGAAGACACACAAATAATCCATTGGGCAGAGAGTGGGTAGTAGTTTTTTCCTTTGGTGAAGATGGAATGAAGTTAGGAGTAATAGGAAACTCCACCAGATAACCAGTGATGCAGTTGACACTGGATAATGGAAAGGATTTCTGTAACCTCCATAACTGTTTGAAAAATGTTACCTGGACCTATCCTGTCAAATAGGAAGAAGCAATAAAATTCAGTTCTGTCTGTAGGGTAAATTAAAGTGGGCTTATGAACTGATTTGCTGGTTATCTGCTAGAGGCCAGCATGCATGCATTCAGCGGCATGACACTGTTGTAAGAATTTGCAAAAGGCTCCTATCTTTAGATTTTGGTACTGCAGTTTGAGATTTGCAGTCTTTCAGTTAGTAGATTGAGTTCAGCCATGCCACAGTTTGACCAGCTGCTGCACATGCTTATCTTGACTCAGCCCAGTAGTTTTCACAGCTGATGATACAAGATGTTTGGCTAGGGAAGGCAGATCAAGGGAAGTGCTGCACAAGTCAACACAGTTCAGCTACAAAGGAATTTTGCAGCTGTGCTATGTAAAAAGGAGGGGCAAATGGAGCCAAGGAGAAGAAACAAATGTAGAAGTAGCTATTGCTTTTTAGGAGTTCAAACAGGAAATCTTATAAAAGGCTTAAGAAACTATATATATATATATATCTTTAAGTTATGGATTGGTATTATAAATCTTAGCATCTGCTGTAGAAGGCGGAGCTCCCAAGATTCTTCCTGTTGTATCAGCTGCTGCTTGTGAATATCCTCCAACTTAAATGGAGCTCTTGGAACTGCAGGCTACCTGTGCTGATGTACAAGAAGGAGAATGCAGTACTACATGCACTGCACCTGCAGCTTGTCAATGCTGGAGGATGAATCACACTGTGCCCTATATAGTACTGTGAGAAGAACAAACACTCTGCCTTGGGAAATACTTCTTACTGCCTTGGGAAATACTCCACTCGGGCTGGCAGTCTGTAGCCTGCCCGCACGTCAGCCTGCTTTTACCTCAAGCAGTGACCTCTGTAATCAACCAAACATAAAAAAACATGAGGTAAATGCAGCTCTCTTTTGTTGCGTGGTCACTGGCGTCTGCACACCTGCTTCTGGTCAGCTGACAGCACATGATGCACTGCTTGCATCAGAGAGGGAAGGATGGCAGCTGCGTTACAAAACATGGCCAGTACAATAAACTTCTGAAAGCAAATTAGACGCTTTTACCTAAACGACAACATGACGTGCAGCACGGGAGTATCTGGGCTATGTGACGCCAGCCTCCACCAGCAGCAGGCCATGTAGGGCGATGTGCAACAATAGTTGGCCTTCATGAAAGTGAGGTATTCCTATAGAGGTTGTGGAGTCTCCTTCTCTGGAGATATTCAAGACCCACCTGGACACTCTCCTGTGCAACCTACTGCAGGGAACCTGCTTTAGCACTGGGCTTGAATCTCAGAGGTCCCTTCCAACTCCTATGACTGTGATTACCCATAGCACACTGCATGGAAGGTGGTCAGCACCCGCTTCTTATCCGCCTCCTGATTTGTGCCAGCGCTTTTGACCATTAGAAATGGTGGGCACGAGGAACAGGACACGGTCTGACAGCAATAGGACAAGGGGGAATGGCTTTAAACTAAAAGATGAGAGATTTAAGTTAGGTGTTATGACTATCCCCCAGAGGGCAGTGAGGCGCTGGCACAGCTGCCCAGAGGAGCTGTGGTGCCCCATCCCTGGAGGCATTCAAGGCCAGGTTGGATGGGGCCCTGGGCAGCTGAGCTGCTGGGGGGCAGCCCTGTCCATGGCACGGGGTTGGTCCTTTCCAACCTAAGCCGTTCTGACACACCTTTGTTTCGAGGAAAGCACAACAGAACTGTATTTTCAACTACTCTTTTTATAACAGAAACACATTACTACACCTTGCTATACCCCATAGATTGCTCAAGTAAAGCAATAGAACACCCGCCCATTCGATTTAAAAATGTTTAGATTTTCGAAGCATCCTTTAATTCTCAAGAAGTCACATTTGCGCCTTGGATAGTACACGCGAAGGAATTCTGAAGGGATTTTTCTGTTTAAAGACTAGCAGCGGGCTTGAGCTTCGCGCCGCAGGGCATGCCCGGCTCCGCAGCTCCCTCACGAGATGAAGGGCCCGGGGAGAGGGGTGGGTGACAGGAACGAGACGAAGCAGCGGCCAGCCGCCGGGGAACGGAGGACCGGCTCCCCGAGGCACCCACAGCCCGCCCCGCGCCCACGAGCCGCCAGAGCCGCGCTCCGCACCGCCTCATTTGGATGCGCGGCGCCCTCCGGGCCGCGCATGCGCACTGCGCCGGCTGTTAAAACTCACTGCGCCATCGCCGCCGGAAAACCCCTCCCTGGAGAAGGAGCGGCCGCGCCGCTGGGGCGGGAGGAGGCGGCTGCTGGCCCGGGGCGGCTCCTCGTCCCGCGGCTGTGCTCGCGTCTCGTCTCCTCGCCCCGTCCGTTCGCCCCGTCCCCGCCCGGTACCGGCCGCACGGCCGCCGTTTCCAGAAAGTTCGGCGGTCGCAGCCGCCCAGAACGGCGCGACGCGTGCGCGCCGCTCGCCCCGTCCCTCTCTCCACCGCCCTCCTTCGCGCCCCAGCCCCGGGTCCCGTTACCCCGCCGGGCAGCCGGGCGCCGCGCGGCCGCCCCCTGCCCTCCCAACGGCCGCCCCGCGTCCCGTGCCCGGGCCGAGGCCACGTGGGCGGGGCGCGGCCAACGGCAGCCGCACGGAGCCGCGCTCCGGGAGCGGCGCTGTGCAAAGGGCGGGCGGGGGAGGGGAGCGGCAGCTCCGGGCGGGAGGGAAGGAGCGGGCGGGGGAGGAGGAGGAGGAGGGCTGTTTTCAAACCCGACGGCCACAGCGGGGCCGGGGCTGAGCGGCTGCGCGCGGCGGGAGGCGGCGGCGGCGGCGGAGCTCCGGGCCGGGAGGAGGTAAGGAGCGGCCGCGCCCCTCGCTCTCCTCACGGCGGGGCACCCTCAGGTGCTGCCCTGCTCGGCGCGGCGGGGCGCGGCGGCTGTCAGCCTGTCAGCGCCGCGCGGAGCCATGGCCGCCGCTGTCACCCGCCGCCGGGCTGGCCGAGAGCCGGCGGGCGGCGGTTCCCCGGGGGGAGGCAGGGAGAGAGAGAGGCGGCGGGGCGCCGCCCGCCCGGGGGAGCGGCGCCGGGGCCGCGCCGTGCCGCCCGCCTCGGAGCCGGGGCTTCCGTTGACGGCGGCCGCGGCGCCCCGCGGGCGGCTGTCAGCGGAGCGCGGCCCCGGCGATGTGGAGGAGCCCGCGCGTGGCGCGGCACAGGTGGCACCGGGCAACAAAGGGAGGGCGAGAGCGGCGGGTACGGCGGCGGGCAGCTTGTGGCACTGCCGGGTTCGGCTCGTGTGCGGGCTTTTGTTCGGTTTTAAGGACCGGGCTGCTGGTAGGGAGCGAAACAATTCCATTGTATTCCGTTTATTCCGTTTATTTTATTCCGTTTGATTCCGCTGTACTTCGTGTATCGCCTATTATTCCGTTTATCTCCCCACACGAGCGGCTGGGGGTTTGGTGGAAGCAGCCCGGCAGCCTTTGCCGTATTCTGCACCTTTGTTTTGTGGGTGTGGAAGGAGATGGGAATTTCATGCCTCCGAGTTCCAGGAGAGCCGATGGGATAAAAGCAGCACTAATAAAGAGCAGCGAGTGAGTTGTGATGCTCGCAGGAACACAAAGCTGTCAGACAGATGTGCGGCAGCCCAAGTGTCACGGCGTTCCAGGAAAAACTGTTTAATCCTGGAGCGGGGGGGAAAGGGTGAGGTCATCGTGTCTATAAGAAATCATTAACGCTCATTAAAATAATTCACCGTTATCGATGTGGGAAGATTTGAGGGGAGACGCTTCCCTGGTTCCGCAGCGCTTGGGTGGATTTCAGCACGCAGCTTGACGGCAGCTTGCTCACGTCTCAAGCCTTAGGGCTGGGATGTGGTGAGATACCCACAGGGGGTGTGCAGCTGGGAAGGGCTCAGCGCACACTGCCACCTGAAGTTCGGTGGGATGGCATCTCTGGAGTAACAGGTCTTTAAAATGATGTGAGACAGCAGGGCATCTCACCTGTTGTGGCTTCTTCAGGCTCGTGCAGATGTTGGAGGTCGCTCGCTGCTCTTAATTCTTTAGTTGAAACCACAGATTGTCAGCCAACCTTCATCTCATCCTGTGTCAGCTCTGTAGGTCGCACTGCGAGCTTGAGGAATTGTCCAGGTGAAACTGCGGGGTTTGAGCTATGGCAGAATGCTGCGTTGGGAAGGCAGCACTAAACCCATTCACCGTCCTTTCTTTTTTCCCCTAAATACTTTGTCTTTCCTGCACACATCTCGCAAGCTTAAAAAGTCGAGGAGTACAGCTGTTTTTCTCAGTACCCAGAGGACCGTGGTGGCATTCTTGTGGTGGGGTCAGTGTTTTGCTGGGTGGTGTGTGAGTGCCTTCTCTCGTTTGCTTCTTAGTAAGCCCTGAGCCTGGCTGGCGTGCCAGAGGGTGGTCAGAGAGCCATTCATCCTTTCAGAAGGGATGACGTCTGGATCTGAAAGATAGAAGGATTTCTGCCTATCCATTGCCATCTCTTTGTGTGTTCTTCGCCCACTCAGGCGTTTATTCAAAATTATTTGTGAACTCTGAATACTACAGACAGCAAAACTTGGGACAGATGTTGTGTAAGAAAGCAGGCTGCGTGCAACAAATGACATTCATGTAAGGTTTATTCCAGCCAGGCTTGCGCAATAGGTAGCTTCTTTGAGGAAAAGGACTTTTAATAAGCAGCCTGAATGAGTGCTTGCATGAAGCATCAGAGTTTATTTGGCATTAGTTGGGGGTGTTACTTTGTTACCACTTAAGTTAGAATTGAAAGCATATACTGAAAATGAAATACCCGTCTTTATTAAACACAGATTATCAGTTGTAGGCTGAAGCAGCAGTTCATTTGCATCACTGGGGGTCTGTTTAAATTGCTACAAAACTCAGAAACCTGCAGCTCTAACTTTGCAAGGTAGGGGAGTCCTGGGTATCCTCTTGCTGAAGCACTGGCACCTGGGAATGGCTGAGCTGGAGCTTCTTCCTCGGTACTGAGTGTACAGATGCATGAAAATAAGTTCTGCTTGTTGAACTGATTTGCTGTGTTCAGACTACCTTAGTGTGGTGAAATTGCCCGAAAGACCAGTGTCGTTGGTCCTCTTTTACAACTGGAAAGAGCTATTGATCACCAAATATGTAATGATTAACCTGCAGTGTTAATATCCACATCCAGAACAAATTACTTTTGGCTTTTTTTTTAATCTTTTGAAGAAATAAGCTAGATGTGAATGTTTGGCATCTCTTTCTCTTGCCTGTTCTTTTGCAGATGGAGCAGCATAAATGTTGATTGGTCATTTAGTCTCCAGACTCTTATGTTTTAGCTACATCATTAGATTCTACTTAGACTCCAGTGACAGATGGCATGAAATAAATATTAGCACAAACTCTATCTTGCATTTTACGTTATGACACTGAATAGTTTTATTAACAGAATAACAGGAGTCAGAGCCCAGTTAACATGGTCTTTTTTTTTCCTTACAAGTTAATTATTGTTCCAGAACCTGGAGAAATCCTGGGAAGTTCCTCAAGCAGATCATTGAGCTGTGCTTGGTAGCGTAGCTATGCAGTTGAGGATCTTTATTGTCACCTTGTATGAAACCTAAACATTAATTTAAAGAGAGGCTGGGAGCCATTGAGAGCTGGTATGACTTTGCTGTGGCTTATTTTGGGTTATCTCCCCGAGTCTGACAAAGCGCCCTTTTATCTGCAGCTTGCACTTTTATCTTTTGCAAGCAGCAAATGAAGAAACTCTCCTCAGCTTCATGGAGCTATCTGAAGCAGCTGAGCATACAATGTTGCAAGGGGATTGGTTTCACTCCGTTTTATGCCAAGAAAAGCCATAGTCCATACAGAGGCACAATCATAAATTATGTTAGAGGCAAAAAGTAAGGATACTGGAACCACCTTCTTCTTGCCCTGTCTTGCATCAGTGAGGCTGGAAAATAATAGAGATAGAAAGCACCTTTCCCCTGCCTTCAGGTTTCAGAAAGTATTAAGAAAGAAGGCCTGGAGCACAGGCCTTATGAGGAGCGGCTGAAGGAGCTGGGATTGTTCAGTCTGGAGAAGAGGAGGCTCAGGGGAGACCTTATTGCTCTCTATAACTACCTGAGGGGAGGTTGTAGTGAGCTGGGAGTTGGCCTCTTCTCTTGTGTAACAGTGATAGGACCAGAGGGAATGGCTTCGAGCTGCACCAAGGAAGGTTCAGGAAATACTACTTCTCTGAAAGGGTGGTCAAGCACTGGGATGGGCTGCCCAGGGAGGTGGTGCAGTCACCGACCCTGGAGGCGTTCAAGGAACATTTGGACATTGTGTTGAGGGACATGGTTTAGTGAGAACCATTGGTGATGGTTGGACTGGGTGATCCTGTGGGTCTTTTCCCACCTTGGTGATTCTATGATTCTAAACCAAGCAGTGTTTTGTTGTTTGAGAAGTATTGTTCAGGGAGAAATCTGAGTGAGTTCCATCACTTGATGGCAGCAGCAATGAGCTTGCTTGCATTAAGACACTTCCGCTAGTTTCCCATCTCTTTCTTTTACATCCTACTTAATGGGTATCTGGCCTTTCAAACTCTTCAAGCACTGATTAGACAGATTGCATTCTGGCTGGTGAAGCTGAAATATTTTTCTCTTGTTTACGTTCACTTGAAGATCTTGTTCAAAAAGAATGCTAACTGAGAAAAATCAGCTTTCTGTGGTGCTCTGTGCTGTTCAGCAATCTAATCTGGGTTCTTACTGCTAGTTTGCAGATAAGGAAAAAAGGGAAAGTTTGTTTCCTGGTATTTTCTTTTGAGAAGAACAGACTCTAACATGGTCTTGACAGCCATATTACTTCTTAAAACTTAAAAAAAAAAAAAAAAAATTGTCTTGAAAATCACTTGTTCTGTGTCTTCCAATCCCTTCAACTTCCCGGTGACATAGAAACATTAATGAGGGTTAAATGCATTACTCACTGTAGTTTTGCAGCTCTGAATAGTTACACTGTATGCAAAGGAAGTTCTAGCTATTCTCCATTCCTCTCCATCTGTTCCACCACTCTCTTTTCCAGCAAAGAAAAATTATTTCTGTAAGGAAACTGTTATTTTGTTCTGTTGCTTACATGATACATGGTGATGGCCATGAGACAGCAGTATAGGCTGTTGAAGGTGTTTTGCACGCCTTCACAAACTAGCCAGGACAAAAACCTCAGTTACACAGCTGGGGAGCTGTAAGTCTAGTCAGAAGTTTGATCTTTATTTTCATTTTTTTCTGCATCTGCTGTTTGAGATCTCACCAATAATCAGACACACGTGAACAAACCATTTACCACGATGGATCCTGCTGAAGTTGAAGGACGATGAATGGCTTGGGCAGTTCGTCTGCTTTTAGGCCACAAAGGGCTTCTGTGTGCTTTAGGTGCTGTTCCTCCAGGAATGCTGCAGGACAGTTGTGGCTCTTCCTGTTTCTAGGTTAGCTAATTATCAGAGAAGCTAATGAGGGCTTAAATGGAAATTACAGAGGTTCTAGGAATATTGTATAGAATGGACCTGGAATCTCTGGGCTTACAAATCTTTACTAAGTTACTAAAGGGATTGTAGATCCCTGTAGAAGAAGGTTAAACTTGGTCATAGATCTGCTTTAAGTTTTTCTTTGGCAGACACTGTACCTATGGAACAGCCTTAGCTGACCAAGATTTATTTTGTTGCATCTTTAGGGAATAAGCAGTAGATCAAAACTGAGGCTTACAACTCCACTTCTCCATTTAGCTTAAAGGGAGTATCATTACGTTCAGCATCTGTGCAGGTGCTTCCTTTGAGCCCAGAGCTCATCCTAAAAAAGAGTCGAGAGGAAGCACCTGTGACCATGCAAGGTTTTTAGACTTTGTAGATCAAAAGGCAAGACTCGTCATGGATTTTGCAATAAGTGTCTTCAGCTCCTGACGCTTAGGCAGGCATGACTCTTTTCTTTTCTCTCCCAGAATGGGTTTCCTCCTCATTGGATTGAGAAAATCCTTTATTTTGAGAGACTGTCTGGAATAAAGAGAAAGCCCATCAGGCACTCTAGAGCTTGTGTATATCTGCTTCTCAGAATACGGAGATGAAGGTTTTTCCATAGACGCTTATTTTGACAGCAAGTATGGGCCTCAGTAAAAACAGGATGCTTCCCAATGTGTATTCTACACAGCTGTCTTAATGATATGATTTAACTTGACTGTGCCATCAGTACTCACAAGCTACACGGGTTTTTCGTTGGAATAAATGCTGTCCTGACTTCATGGCATAAGTTGCTGGCGAATGGAAAAGACTTAAACCTTTTAATATGCTGAGCATATCAGCAGGAGGAGAGAACTGCCAGTGGACATGCAGCCTCTGAGTTAAAGAACAGCTGTGTTTCTAATTCACGAAACGGAATCGTAGCCTTGCTGAGATTGGAAGGCACTTCTGGAGGGCATCCAGTCCGTCCCCCTGCTCAGAGCAGGGCCAGCAGAGCGGATTGCTCAGAGCTGTGTCCAGTTGAACCTGGAATTCAGCCTAACTGTGTGAATAAAATGCTGCTAAGTTTAGCTAGCCTGTTGAGATTCCTTGCTGAAAGCTTGATAAATTCTAAAACTGTCAAGTGGCTTTCTTTCAAATAGAACTCTTCCTCCATCTCCACCCCCCCACACACCCCGCCCAACTGTTATAGGTAATGAAATTAGTCAGGAAAAATACATTTTTAGTCACCAGAGGATGCAGCCTCATTGCACTACTTCTTGTTTGTGGTAGTCTTGTCAAGCTGTGGTATGTTCTGCTAAGTTCTGCTTCTCAATGAAGTCCTTTTTATTTATTTATTTTTAATATAAATGACGAAGTGCTTGCATAAGTAAGACTTCTTCGTGCTTCATCTTGCTTATTAAATATGCAGTCTGCAGTTTCTCTCTCCCTCTTTTGCTCCCTCTGCCCCAAGAAGACAAACACCTGTATTTATTCTCTATGTTGTTTGTATTGGCACTTAATTGAAGAAAGTCTCTTCCAGTGCCTGCAACTCAGACTAAGCTTCTGGGTGGAAAACTGAAAGTGAAAGGAATTTTCTACTGCAGAAGATAAACAATAAGTATCTAGAGCATAAATACTGATAAGAGTATTTCTTCTGATGTAATCTCCGAGTATCGATAACACCTGAAAAGAAGCTTAGTGTTTTTGATCCGTCAGAATTCCTCTCGAGAAAAACAAGTATTTCTTCCAGCAGTTGTATTTGTGGTTCTCGTTGTCATCTGCTTTCTTGCCAGCACTTCCTGGCAGAATGATCAGCCATATGTAAAACAAGTAATGCTCGTGTCTTCCGTGAACAGATGTGGGGTTGGTCTTGGAGCAGAGAAATGAGTGTGAGAGTAAGCAATGCTGACAATAATCCTTCGGGTTCAGCCGGCTGCAGTTCCCTGCTGACCCACAGGGAGAAATGCTGGGAATGCTGTAGGGATGGTGGCTGTGGCTCAGAAGGAATGATATCCCATGTCACTAGGTGGGAGCCGCTCCAGCCCGACTGGAATGGGAGTCAGTATCGGTGACTTCTGTTAAGCAGGTTTGTCACTGGCCTGGGGAGAGGGAATGCTTTTGTTGGCTCATTTCTGTTTTGTCGTTGATGCCGGTAGAGATATCCCATAAATGTATGCTTCTTACATCGTGTATCTCCTAGGCAGGGAGAGGTTGTGCACCTACCTATGTGCGTAAAGAGAAACGTCTACACAAGTCTTTTGAGATCAGGAAGGATGTTTTACTTCTGAATCATTCCAAGCTGTTCTTTGAGGTAAATGTCATCTGGTCGATGTTACAGGTTCCACAAGCATTCAGCTTTAGTATATTAACCTGCTTCACTTAAGATTGGTTTTGCCATAAGATGTTAACTCAAATGCTTTGAATGCAGCACTTTTCTTGGATATTAAAAGTAAATTAAATTAAATAGGAGAAAAGTAGTGTTGATAGAAGTATCTGCCTCCTTTATCTGTTTGTTATTTTCAGAAAGGGAGACAGTACTGAATTACTGATAATGATTCTGCCATTCTCAAACACTCTGGTATGCCATTTTTATATAAAATATTCCATCATTTCATGCTTTTTCAATTTCCTTGCAAAAATTATATTACTTAAGATTATGGTTTTGAAAGTTCATTTGTAATGTACTTATTTAGTCCTCATGCTTTATTATTAAGCATATCTACAGCACTACAAAGGCTTTCCTGGAGGAATAGATAGTGTCGTATCTAATGTTGGTAGGACTTGCATTCTGAAGGTATGTCCTCAATAGAAATCTCCGTAGAATTGAGGTATAAATCAGAGACTACAGAAACGTTGTACAGACGTTTCCCTGGCTCTATAGATTTCTTTTAGTAAATAGCTAAATAGAGTAGTTGAGCATCCAGAGCTTTGAAAATGACTCCTTTTTGGATACTTGGGCTGTAACATTTAGTATGCTATTGTGAGGTGCTAAAGTAGGTGTGAACCAACTAGAGTGTAACATGTTTATTTTCTTTATTTCTTCCATTTTCACTTATCTACGTGGGAGGACATAAAAAATCATTTATAGATAGCTGGGGACCTTTTCCTCTGTCATACTCTGTTTATAATTTTTGGCTTTTATCTGCTAAGCATAGCACCTGTGAGGATATTTTGATAATAATTTTCTGATTTTCAGTGCTTTGGCAAGATATGAATGGTAATTAATTCCTTGTGAGCTTGGACATCTGATGTCAAGAAATTGCTTTTAGTTTTTCATAACCTTGGTGTGCAGAGTGACATTTGCAGTAGGAAGACCTCAAGATCTTTTTGGCACTTGGGTTTTTTAAAGACAGTGAAGGAAGGAAATGGGACCATGTTACAAAAGTGAAACAAGTGCTTTTTGTCCTTATCTGGATGTCTTCTTTTTAGTTCAGTGTCACTAACCTTTATGTTATGCTGTGTCAGAAGTGCTGTCTGCCATATGCTAGAATAGCAATGATTGTTGGCCTTTCTGAGATGGTAGGATGTGTTTATGCTTTGACTTTTTGGGTGAGACTCCACGTTGTTTGATGAGTAGGGTGGGTCTCTGGGTTAAATCACCAGTTGTCAAGCACTGCTCAAGAGGAGTCCTATTGGAGTAGAGATTGGAATCATTCTCATTTAGGAAGAGGTTGCAGGGAGAGGATCCCTGAAAGTTGGTGGTGTTGTCATCTGCTTTGGAAAAACTATAAGGTACAGACTTTTTAGGAATATTTGGTAAGTGTTCTCCTCACCTGTGGGTAACTGCTTGGAGACTCTTTTGCCTTTTTCTGCCTGTGCAAGAAGAAGTATGCTGAAAAATCAAGTCTTTGCTATGTGGTGCATATAACAAGTTACTAAAACTCTTGACTTAAATGTTTCTGTGAACTGAAGTTGCTATCTGTAAAATGGAGGAGATGAAGTGTTCTGTTCTTCCAGCAATATAATGAAAATAAGTTAACACCCTTGAAGGCAGGAGGAGCCTGAAACTTATTAGTTTCAGTTTTAATTTATGGCTGATATGTCTGTGGTGCTGTCCGATATAAGATTCCTTCTTCATAAGTGGCTTTTTTTGGTTTGATTTTCTTTGTTTTAAAGTTCTTTCCTTCCCTCTAGGAAAGCAGTAGTCAAGGCAAGCTGAAATAGCAAGGAATACTCATAGTATGAGTGACCAATGTGTTATTTTCCTCTGGAAGCAAGTGAAACTCTTTCTCTGTGTTTGTGTTGGTGGTTCTTCAACTTCGTCAGTTTGTCAACAATTTTTGTACAGCAAAAAAGCAAGTTTCTTCAGTTGCTGTGACAGTGCTGCAGTTGCCAGTAGTAAGAGTGATTACAGAAGGTTGAAGTCCACTTTTTGCCTTGAGTATTACTTAAAATACTTCAGTGGGGGCACTCAGGGCCAAGCTAGTGTCTCAGTTCAGAGGGAATGTTTAGCAAATGAAAATACTGCTGAAGGCCAAAGACCAACTTGGAGTTTCAGGAAACTGTAGTCCTGTTTTGTTTCATCTTATCTCAGTTTGTTTGTTTGTTTGTTTGTTTTTACTTCCAGAAGCAAATCAGTGTGGGTGTGTTGGTTTCATTCTAATGGGTAGGTTATGGAGTTGTAAGTAAAAGTGTGACGTGCAGCACTACTGCAATAGGCATTTCAGTTCTTTCTTGGTTCGTGTTTAAGTGTTGTCCCAAGTAAATATTCCAGCCATCCAAACTGAAAGAGTCATAGGCATCTTTCTAATGATGAGATGTGCTATGACAGGAGCAATCTCTTGCTCTGATATACCTGTTATTGGAGGATGGCGTTATCTGTGGTACCTTTAAAGTTCTGGTCAATCCATCCAACAAATCTCGAAGGCATGTTCATGTGTGGTATTTTAAATGAGTGAATAAGATCTTGTAAATGAAATTTGGAGCCAGCGTTCTCTCTTTTTCATGCTATACTACTTGTGTAATAACCTTGTTGCATGATTTATAGATGCCTACAGTTGGTCAAGAGCAGGAAGGCTTGTATTTGCCAGGGTTTCTGTTACCATTTTTTTTCCTCCTTAGGTAGTAGACTTAGCCTGCTCTTTGTATGGTATGAGGGGAGCTTCAAACATCTGACTGACCAGATAACAACAGGACTTACATGACCTTTCAACATTCCTTCCAACGCAACGATTCCATAATTACTGAAGCTTTTGTATTCTTCAGAAGCACGTATTTCATTATGAATACATTTCTTACTTCCTGAAAGTCAAACTGTGGATACAGTCATGCACTTTAATACAGATAATTTGTTAGAAAGAGGCTGAGAAGTTTAAATGCGTTGAAAATAAGTTGTAGGGTATTGTGAAGTGTGTGCAGCTTGAAACTAAGCATAGGTAAACTCAGGCTTTTAAAACACTGAGTTGAAGACATTCTGGATAGGAATCTAAGCAAGTGCAACAAAACCTCAGCAAAGATCCTAGTTTCTTTTCTGAGTAGGTCTGAGTTGTATGTCCTCATTTTTTTGCTCTTCCTAGTAGAAATTCCTAGACTATTAGATACATTCTTTATTTTGGTAGGAAGTAGTGGTTAGTTCCAGCTGAAGAACTGGAAAATCTTTCTTGTTGCCTGAGTGTCAGCTGTTTTTGGGGACTTCATCCTTTCCCTGTGTGGTGCAGTCTGGCATGCTATGAGTAGGTACTTCAGAGTATATATAAAGCTGTTTTGGAGATTGTGAGTAGTCACTGCCCATTCCTATTTCTCTGTGCATGGGCACCTTTTTAAAATGAGATTAAAATATTCTGTTTTTCTTAGGAGTTATACAAGTCTTTCTGTTATGTATTTGAATCTCAAATATCTCTACATTTCGAATTAAAGTGTAGAAGTCCTTTGATCTGTTCCGTATATTAACTAAGAACTGGGGAGTCTCCAAATACACGTTCAAGTCTTGTCACAGCATTTTGAAAAGGTGTGTTTGTGTTAGATGGTTGCTTTTTTTTCTTCGAGTGGCTCATCTAAAACAGAGAGAGAATTGCTGTGGGGAGGAGTAAAGCACTTCTTAGGAGGTTGCACAATAGTTGTAGCAATGGAGTAAAACTGATCTCAGTGTTGCATGTTCTAGCCACAGTCATTTCAAGTACTGTGCAAGTCTTAGAGGAAGATTCTAATAACGAAGAATTACCCATTTCTAGACCAAAAGTGTTTTGTCATTTTGTCATCAAATTCTGCTATATCTGCCAAATTTGTGACTCATGTCCGTACTGGGTACTGCGTTTACACTTAATTCTGCAACACACTGTTGCCCTAGGCACTGTTAGTTTGAGAGTATGTGTTAGATGGCAGTTCTTTCACTGTAACTCCGACATTGGAATCTGCATGGGCTGAACTGTTGTGATTACGTGTGAAAAGAGCTTGTGAAATTTTCCAAAATGAGAATGTTCTTCCATCTTTTGTCTGTAAAAGATGCGTGCAGTGACTTTTAGGCACTGTTCTTTCCGACAGATAGAACTGGTGTGCTGCCTAATGCCAGTAGCATTCATCTACTGGTTACTGCTAGAGAACAGAGCTGCAAGTACAATGAAACACCACACAGTGAAAGTCAAAGAAGTGCCTGGTAAATTGTTCTGTTTGTTGTATTTGATGGTACTTTAGTGTGCACCATATTCAGGGAGTATATCCAAAATATGCTTTCCTTTAAGCTTGTAAAGGACAGCATGCTTCTGGCCTGTAGCTATAGGCAGGCTTGCCAGTGTGGATGTACATAAGTGTATGTTTAGTCCATTCTAGCTGCGTATGTCTAATGTATTACACGTTTTTGGAAAAAATCTGTTAGAGATCTCATACCTAGTCAGCTTTGACTTTGGCATCTTGGGAGTTTGGTTGTTCAGTAAACCTTCTTAGCAGGAATGTGCACTGTTCATTCAACCTTGGATGCTGAATGATTGAGAGGAAGTATTTGTGATTCACGTAACTTTGTTTTCACAGAGCTTTGCACCAGAGGCCTAGTACTATTTTTGCTCAAGTGAAGCCTTTAATAGCCCTTTTCATTGTTTCCATTGCAAATATCAAACTGCTGCAATGATTATAGGATAGCTGTGTTTACACAGACCTCTGCAATGAAAACCTTGATACAAAGGCTAGTACTTTTGTGGCTACGGTCCCCATTCACTTTGAAATCACAGAATAGCATTTTGTATAATGTTCTAATGAGATTTTAAAGTAGGCTAGGCTTACTATTCTAAGGCCCTTTTTCATAGCAGGTTTGTATCTGATCCTTTTGAAGAAGAGGGCTTGGCCATCTACTGAAGGAATCTTCTTCCGCTTTTCTATAGTGAGCTGTATTACAGAGCATAATTCAGGGAGTTTCTTGACTGGCTGACACTGATTTACACCTGCTTTCTGTAGAACTTGTTAATTTTCAGGCGATCAGAGAATATACAAATCGTGAGAATGTCACAGTATGACTTTAAGTGAAATTACAGCTCTTATCTGGAAGATGTTCCTCCATATACCCTGTTTTGGGATCTGAGCTTTCTCTACTATGGCAAAGAGATAAAAAGTGTGAGATAAAGTGGGAGGTGTAATTGTGTATGCGAAGAAAATGGACGGGGGAGCAGGATAGGAACAGACAGAAAAGGACAGGTTGGGTGGAACCAGCAGAATGCTGTGTCTAGGTCTGTTATGCCCCTTCTGCACTTTCTTAAAGCAGACCTCACTTCCATCACCTTGGTTTTTGTGTCGTTTCTCACTGGCCTTCTTCCTGGCTTGATTCCCAGTGTTATTACTGTCTTCTGATAATGCCACTCACACCTTCGTACAGCACCTGCCTCCTGCTAGCTGCAGTTATTGGTTGTGATATGAAGTCCGGTTGTTATCTTGATGGAGCTTAGTAGGTTTGAAGTGCTGAACCATGCGTAAGTTCCCTCCTTAAGCTCCGAAGTGCAGAGAAACCCTAGTCCTGCACTTCTCTTGTTGGCAGATATGTTACAGGATGCTCTGGGCAGCATCCTGACCTCTGCTTTCATCTTGCCCTTTCCATAAAACATGAGCAGCATCTAAGCCTTCGTTTCTCCATGTCTATCCAAGGAGTTGGAAAACTGATGACAGTGGTTAAGTTTGTCATTCTCCATTAAAATTGAAAGTGGATGCAATACTTCAGCTTTTTTTACAGATCCACAGGATTGCCAAGACATAGGTATTTCTGGTTTGTGTTCCACATTGTGGGGAAAATAATCTTGTGTGCTGATCATGGGGGTGTGCTGTGCTCTGCTCCCTAGTGGTCCTTTCCTACCTATCCTCTCAGGTTTGTTTGTCTGCTGTTTCCTCATCACAGCTGCATTCTCTTGTTTTGATAGTCTGAAGCTTTACTTGCTCACAGGCATATCGTATGGGAATTATCAGGTCAAAATACAGCTGTCCCTTTCATAGATGTGATGCTTAACTTGCTGAGCCAGAAAAGCACAGTTCTGATCTGCTGGGCTTTCTCTGCTCCTAGTAAATATTGCGTCTTTGCGTAGTCAGACCTGAATGCTCTCTTTCTCCACTGTCCCATTTTCTTGGTCTTGTTCCTCTTAGCATGTATCCAAATCCATAGTAAAATATCTCAAATAATTCTCTTGTTCTGCCTTCTCACTGGACTCCATGGTTGACAAAGTAGATACTAATTACCTCAGTTAAGGCATGTACTGAAATCTGGCTGGATTGTGTTTTGTTGTATGGCAGAGGATTGTGTTGGAGCAACTACACAGAGGTAATAATGACTTCTGGAAGAAGAAAACTGACAGTGCTGCTACATGTCTCTACATGATATTTCATGTATCACTGGCACTGCTAGTTCGTTAACCTTTCCTTTGGAAAGAAAGCACTTCTCTAAATTGTTTGCTTAGAGATGCTTTTACTGTGAAATTAAATGCTTAAGCCATTTGCCCTTTCCTGATGTAAAGTGAGTGGGGAGGAGGAGAAGAAACTACAAGAAGCCAGAGGGCATTCAACTTAGTTACATGAATATGCTTTGCTAACAACTTTTTGCTTAAGTTCTGCTCCTAACACTATATGTGTGTGTGTGTATATGTATATACTTATATATTTTATGCACAATTTTCTGTGACTTTTGTTCCTTTGTGCCATATCCCTTCCTTTTTGCCAAGTGCAATAGCCTCTGCTACCTTTGCCACTCCCACCAGCATACTGATAACGTTTGGTGTGGCTGGGCTGGGGCTACCAACGTGCTTCTTAATTAGCCAATATGTACATACAGATTGGCCTGCTGGATTTCTCCAGGCAAAATACCAAATGTTGACTTTTTCCTACCATGGCCTGGCTGTTGTTTGGCTTCTCTCTTGCGCTCATCCACCAACTTTTTGTCTTCCTTTCCTTAACAGACTTTCAGTATCACTGAGATCTAGGTCAGACCAGTCATTTTGAAATAGATTTGAAAGAGAGAAAGTCTTGAGGTGTGGGAAGGAGGAGGTGATGTCTACGAAGATATCTATATCAGTGCCTTTGGGTGAATCAGGAACGTACTTGTAGAGTAACTATCTTCAGTGTTTCTCCTTGCTGAAGTTCAGCTTTCTCTGTGGAGTAGCTTTGGTGCTTCATTTCTCCTGGCCGAAGCTAAACTGAGAGATGCATTCAGGAATGTGCTGAATGAGCTTCAGCCTTTGAAGTGTGTTCAGTACACGGGATTGCACTAGGCCTAGTCCAGAGCAAAACTGCTACGTGTGGCAAATGTTGAATTTTTGCTACTCTACAGATCTGCTCTTGAAATGTAGCGCTTCTCGGTAATGTAGTTGTAGCCTCAGCTGTCATTTTTCTAAGTCCAATTTTAGCAAAACATTCTGGTCTACTCCTGTCAAATATTTATAGCAGGAATTTTGTACAGTTGATTCACTGTTTCCCAGTCTGGAGTAAATCCTTACTGGAAGAGAGGTGGTTTGGTTTTTGTTTTTCTTTCCTTTCTGCAGATAAGTGAAGGGAGTTGCAGAAGAGTAAAGGCACCTTATGGTAGCTTCCTTGTTTTTTTTAAATGCACATGCATTGTAGAGCTCAAGGATAGATGTAATGTCTTGGAAATTAACCCTTCTGCTCTTAATGTTACAGAAGTTCAATCTTGTGCCCCTCTGCTTTGCTATAATGGTAGTCAGCTGGCCTTCAAGATAACTGTACATCAGGGCTATCAAAGAAAATCTCCCCTAAACCTTGTGTAAGTTTTGTTCTATGTGTTATGGAGAAGACATACTTTGAATAATTAAGCAAGTGATGCTTAATTTCTTCCAGATTTATGTCTTGTGGTTGATTAACTGGGAGCATGCAAATCCCAACTGAAACTCTCTGCTGTGACTGGGGCAGAGAGAGCAGCAGCTTAAACAGGTCATTTCATGTGGATTTTTGTTGTATGCAGTATGGTGTGAAGTTCATGTTGGAACAGTCCCTCGGGGAAAACAGTGACAGTTTATCATTATTATTTGCTGATGGCCACCTTTTTCCATGAAATTTCCAAGTCCTTGAAGTCCTTGTAAACTTTTCCCTGCTGTCAGATTTATGCAAAGCCATCTATGAGTTTGAAAGCCGTTGAATTACCATATAGACGCAGCTCAATCACATGGGCCTCAGTTTCTCAGGAAACTGAGCTGAGGGTAAGAAACTCTTCAAAGCTTTTGAGCAACAGCAGCAGCTCTGTTGGAGTACTGCATGCATTCCTTGTTTCTCACGTGTGAAGGCATGCCCTTTCCCTAGTGCTACGTGTAAGCTTATACAGAGCTAATATAGTAACTTGTAGGTATTAGGGATTTAATGGAACTTCAGTTTTCTGTAGCTGGCTATCTGAAAATCTTTTTTAGGTCAAATAATCCTAGATAATCTGTAGATCTGTTAAAATGCCTATCTTTGGTACTTGAATGAGAAAAAATAGGGATTTTTTTTAGCTTACTTTAGGTGGAAAACAATTGAGAGAAAAATTTAATGCAGTATTACAAGTAAGAGGATGTTGACGGTGGATAATAAATGGACTGGAAAGACATCTAGTCATAAAGACCAAGCAGTCAGAGTATCTGATTTTGTTATATGCAGGAAAGTTTATTTAGCAGGAGGCAGTTCCTATGTTTCATTGGAAGCATGAAAAGGATCCGTTTGTTGGAGGAAAAGCACAGTTGTGCCTATCTGACCAAGTGTTGGAACTGCTTGTTTTGACGGTGTTGTGACAAAGAAGAATAATTTGGATGTAAAGAATGTAACTTTTGCATGTAGGGTTCTGATGGTTTGAAATAAGCCATTGAGACTTCCTTGCTGAACCAGTAATTGCATTAAGAAACATAACCTGAAGGAAGCCCAAAGCAGGCAGTTCTAGGTTTCCCTAGAAAAACCTGCTGATGTTCTACATTTTCACTTTGAATGCAAATATGACTGCATTCTGAACATGAGTTAAAATGACACTATTTAAAAACAAAACAAATTAAAAAAAAAAAAAAAAAGAGGGAAAAAAAGCCAGCAGAAAAAACCCCTGTGTAGCAAGACTTGAAAGGACACATAGGGATGTCATGTCTTTCATGAAGGTGGAGCTCTTACTCAGCTCATGTGGTTCAGCCCCTACTGTGAGACAGCCTTGTAAGAGGGATGGAGCCAAGCTTGTGCTAGTAAGTGTTACTAAGCTCATGAAGTTGGGCTTCTCACTGTCAGAACCAGAAGGGTATAGGGAAGGGCATTTCAAGTCAGGAAGGAAGGATAGTCAAAGCAGGAATGGAGGTAGCTTGAGGGAGTCAAGTAGTAGGTGTAAAGGAAGGAAAGAAAATGCAATGGAGGGGAGGCAGAATGTGCAGTCAGAAATGCTGGATTAATATCACAGTTTTTACATATTGAAAAGTTTGAAGGTAGTTGTAGTCATTATGATAGATCAAAATATTTACAGGAAGGAGGCCCTTTTGTTACATTATCAAAATGAATGACAGTTTCAGTTTATGAGCAGTACTGTTACTGAAAGGATTTTTTTTAAATTTTATTATCAAAGTGGTTACTGAAACAGTGATCTTTGGAGGTTTTGCGACTGAAGGTTAGGATTTGAGAGGCTAACTGAGCAAAAGCATATTTCTAGCACATGTTTTCTTTGTAAGCCCAACAAAACAGCAAAAATATTTGCTGTTAATGGTAGTACTGTGGGTACTGGGTAACCAGCAGTCACTATCAGTGAGGGTACTAACGCACTGCATGCTGTAGGATTAAGAAATGCTTTTTGTGAAATTCAAGAAGTTAATTTTAGAGTACTGTCCACTGACTCGATAACCTTTTTTCTTCCTGCAACTGTTTGGGAAAAAAAAACACAGCAAAGAAAATGAAAGGCAAGGAAGTGTGCTTTAATTAATAATTCTTTTAATAATCGTCTTTGCCAGTAGTGCTGCATACTGACACTAAAGTAAATGAGGAGAGACACTACTGTTTGTTGTGTCTTGGGTAGGAGTAGAGTAGTAGGAATATCACAGTGTTTTTTTTGTTTTTTTTTTTATATTGACATAGTCATAGACTCATAGGATGGGTCAGAAGGGACCTTTAAGCTCACCTAGTTCCAACCCCCTGCTATAGGCAGGGACACCTCCCTCTAGACCAGGTTGCTCAGAGTGCCATCCAGCCTGACCTTCAATGCTTCCAGGGAGGGGGCATCCACAACCTCAGTGGGCAACCTGTTTCAGTGTCTCACCACCCCCATAGTAAAGAATTTCTTCCTAATATCTAGTCTAAATGTACCCTCTTCCATTTTAAAGCCATTTCCCCTTGTCCCATTGCTACCTGCCCGTATAAAATGTCTCTCCCCAGCCTTCCCTTACTGTGAGGTCAAGATTCAGGTTATTGTAGGTGTGAGTTTAATTAGAAACTCTTCCTGTTTTTTATAAGCTTGTGGTTAATATTAAAAGAAGATACTCAAGTGTGGAGAAAGGAAGGAAAGGAGCAGACTTTATTTAGCGTGGCACTTACAGTTTTCTAACTTTTTGGATTGGGCATTTTGAACTTTTCTTCCTCTCCTGTTATGAAAGAATAAGGAAGATGATACTTTGTAGTGTACATCGTATTCATCTTAACCAAGCATTTTGCAAGATAATTTCACGTGCGTTTAGGTCTTTTGGAGGGAGTGGAAGGGTAGAAATTTGTTCAAATCTGAAAGTTTTGAGTGTCAGGTCTAGCACTAAAGAGAATATACCCGTTAGTTACCTGCATCAAACCATAATAGCAGCCCTGGTCCTATTACAGCAGCAAATTCTCTTCATGATGTTCCCCAAAATCTTAGCTATAAAGCAACAATAAAACATCACACCTGAAACAGAGCCTCGCTGACATTAGCAAAACAATTACTGCAAGGCTCAGTAAGACTGTGATCCTCTAAATATTTGTAGCGTGATACGTCAGCTCCAAGCTCGGGGTGTTTCATGGGTCTTTTTAAAATGAAGTCAAATGCAGTTTTAATTTTCACATGACCTTTTCCTCTTGGCACTCTTACAAGTGCAAGTCAGACGAATGAGTTCAGCAAATGACTTTGTTGGGGTTTTTGGTCATGACACTGTTCTTGCTGTAGGACATATTTTTTTTCTTAGATCTCTTGGTTTTCACCCGGAGCTGGAATTGGCTTTTGAGTCTTAGCTAAGTCACAAATCTTACTGCAGTTTGGGATTTATGAGGAGTAGTCCATAGTGGCTTAGCAACGCGCTTGACTCTTAACAAGCCTGAACAGAGTGAAAGAATCAACAGCACACCTCCAGAGAGTTGGAATGAGTGCTCGTAAGCTTCTCCAAGTCAGATGAGAGTTCTTGATACACATTTCTTTAGGTTAAACTCCTAACGTTATTTGCCAGGTTCTCTTTAGCCTTTTACATAGGTGGTGAGGTGAGTTTGCCCTGCTTATTCCCAGCCCATTGTAGCTCATGCCTTGGCAATTGCCCTAACCAGAGAACATGAAGAGAAGTGTTAGACCTCTTTTCTTTCTTTGCAATTCAGAATGTATGGTGTTTGCAGTTTTTCTCTTCATCTGGCCTCTCTTATAGTGCTTCATGGCTTGTGCAGTGGAAATTCTAGTGTGCTGACAGGGTATTTTGGCCCTTCGGCTTATCATAGCTTTTTTTCTTTGTATTAAGATCTTTGTGTCTCTTAAAAAGATAATAAATGATGCCAGAAAGCACTGGACTGGATATTGCTGGCAGTGTTGTAAGTGAAAAGCAGTTTTCAGCTATGTTCTTGACATAAGTTTTTGGGACAACTTGACTTTCCTGTCAGGTTTCAAAAGTGCTTAGCTTGTCTTGAAGCAGAAAAGTATAACAGCACGTAACAGAGAAAGTTCAGAATTCCATTATGTGACACTTGGTGTGATACAGAGCTGAAATACTGCAGAGCTCTTAGTTACGTATGCATGTACCTATAATGATGGATTATGTAATTAATGTGTTAGACAGTGGAAATTAAAGTTTCTACTTCCAGAAAGCATTTTTAATCATTTTTAACACTGTAACATCCTTAAACATTTAACATATTTTTCTTCTGATATATCTCTTGTTCCAGTAGAGGGGATAGTACATCACCAAGATGGGCCACCTTTCTAAAATATTATAGATAGGCAATATTTCAGTTTCCTGGACTAGAAAGATAAGCTTTTGTTGACTGTTTGGCCAGAAATTATTTTATGTGTTCTGCTAGTCTTATTGCCTATAAAACAAAGTGGCACATTGAACTGCAAGAAGAGGTCAAATACCTGAAAGCTTTAAGTCTGTCAGAAACATAGGTTAGAAGGATGAGGCTCTTCAGCATCTAGCTTTGTGGCTTTCTGATGCTACCGTCTCCACCAGTAGCTATGTTTCTGGTTTTGGTTTTCACTCTAAGGTGGGAGCTGTTGATGAGCAGGGTACTTGGACTCAGATATGACTATTAGTCTAGTTTTTTGGAATAGTATTGGACCCTGCTACCGTTTGCAGTAACATTTTTCCTGGTATGACATTGTAATTTATATCATGTTGGTTCTAATGGTTGTTTTCTGTTTTTTTTCCAGACACACAATGAACCCACTGATACAAGATACAGCTAGTAAACACCTATAAAATGCCCAAATCTGGATCTACAAAAACAGCTCAAATAGAAAATTCTGACAGTGATAGCACCATGGTGGAAAAACCAGCTGCAAGAAAGGTAATGGAATTATATTCATGCCCGTTTAAGTTTGGTGAAATACAAAGAACATGTATTGTATCAGAGCTTTTCCTGCTGTAATGAAAGAATAACTACTTATTTATATTCTGATTTATTGAACGCAGAGAAAAAAAATGTAATGCAGTTTTTTACATGCCTTCATGCTTAAATTTGTGAAGAGAATGTATGCCTTTTGTTGCAGCTTGCGACTTAGTTCAAAGGAGGCTGGATATGTTTTTTTAATGCAAGTTAATGCACAGTTTCCCTACCTCCTATCAGATGAAGTCTTCATACACTCACAGGAACAAGGATTCATATCTAATTTAAATTTGCAATGCTTTACTCTGTAACGAACACATCAAACGTTTTTGAAGGGTTGTGACAGTGCAGACCAAAAAGCAAACAGGTGTCTTAGATTCCTTTGTCACACAGGAACTTGTTCCCTCTGCTGGGAGGATTTGAAAGCCAAATGCTGTGGAAGGGTTAAGAGTAACACCTGTACAAGTGAGTTTGTGTTAAAAACCGTACAGTCCATTTTTGATGGAAAATGAAAGGATATGTGAGGTCTGGTAACACTAGTGCAAATAGTTTGTTCACAAAATGTGAAGTATCCTATCACTTTGTAACTTCTAGAGGCATGTTGCAAATAACTCAGTTCCTGCTATAGTTTAGCTCTAATGTATAACAAAAGATACAGTTGCCAATACAAAACATTATTCTAAGATGTATATTGTCCAGTGGAGACAATCCATTTGTCTCCAAAGCGATGTTTAAAGCTATGTTTATAAAAGGAGAATGTGTCTGTATTCATACTTACTATTATGTTGAAGTCCATCTTTCATGTAAGAACATTTGATGAGTGCGTATAAGATGGGGAGATGAAAAAATGGGAAAAGATTAGAAGGTCCAGTATGTGCTTCAAAATGTTTGTCTTCCAAAAAGATTTGTACAGAGCATTAGACTTCTTAGTCTCTTCTCAGTTTGTTTTATGGGTCCCAGTAAAGTGAGGCAAGGGCAGGCATTTCTGCGAGCTGTGATAAATTACTCAGATGAAGAGGAAGACTGCGGAGTAAAATGCAGAAAGGAAATCGGCTTACTGGAAAATGGGTGGAATAAAAATATTTATTTATATTTAATATGTTAAAATGTTTATTTATTCTCTTCTTGTTCTTGTTTGGCATATGGTCAAGTTAACTGAAATGCTGGGAAATTTAACACTTGGAAGAAGAAGGGAATTTCTGGGGCTAAAACCAGGAAGAATAGAAAGGCTACTGAAGTCAAATCTAGTGATAGTGTTGTCTTTTCATTTACTTTCTTGTAAGAAAGATGCATTTTGGTAAGCTCTTAGTTTTTATTAGTTAAATAATCTAATAAAAGTATTTTCTGGCATAATATAATATGAAATATTTCTGAAAAAACAAAAACCTTCTGACACCCCTGAAGATCTTGAAGGTACAAGTAACAACTGCAATCGCTGGAAGAACAACTTTCTTCCAAGCTTTGTGAGTTTAAGAGCAAAAAAAAAAGTCTATAACAGGTTACAATGAGTTTTCATCTTTTCACTTTCATCTAAGCAAAAATAGAGGGTTTTCTAAATTTTCTAAATTTCCTTTTTCGGTATTCTTTTGCTAAATATAATGTTTGAAAAGCTTGGAATGCATTTGCTTATAAAAATGTATAGAAATATACATATTCATATTTTTATAGTGCATATTGCATTTTTTTCTCCATGAGCTCTGAATTTTGCATACAGACAGCTCTGCAGTCTGAGTTAAAAATGGATCAGTTGGTCAAAATGAGTTTACTTCTCAGGCCCCTTTTCCTCTTCTGTGCTCTGCGTCTGACTCTCACCTCATCTCCCTCACGAGTGTTACTATAGTGGAAAGATGATGCCAGTGTCCTGAAGTGGCCATTGAATCTGCAGCCACTGCCAAAGGAGCTGCCTTAACAGTGATGCTTGCTACCAGTTCAGTATTTGCTGATTGCCTTGGGACTGTCCTCCGCAGGAATCTCCTGCCTCTGATCCCCATACACTGTTCCTTTTCTGCTACTAACAGTAGCAGTACACATCTGCTGGATCATTTAACCTCCATATCCCATCAACTCTGTAAAACATAGGTAAGCTTCTGAAACACAGGTATATTTTGGCAAAAGAGAACTATGCATAAGTAAGAGTCCTTTTGAATGAAGTTGATAATTTTTCTGGGGGTTGGAAAGATGAACACGATGTCCTTTATTTGTCAGCAGGTAGCGGAGGTGGAAATATGGCCAATTTTTATTTGTTTTAGAAAAGAATAAAGTAACATTCTATCTTCAGTAGTCATATAAACTCCTTTCGTTGTCACTTTGGTTGTGATGAAAGGTTTGTCCTTAGTAAAAAGGAAAGGTGTGTTGTTAAAGACTACAGTACATGAGTTAGAAACATGTGCAAGTGTGCTGGGTTCAGATTCTACATTCTTCAGTAGTTGAGATTAATTTTCTAAGAAATGCTGCTTTCACTGGCTGGTCTGATTCCCATCTATCTCCTCCTGGGCTTTAACCAAGAATATGGCTATGGAAACATAATGTTGGACTAATTACACTGATACCAAAAAGTATACTGCTTGTATTTTTACATTCAGTGGTGCTTATTATCCATCTTGGAACACTGTGTAGTATGAGATGAGCAAAATGTAGGATTTGGCTTGGGGTTGTATGATATAATACTACAACTAAGAACACATAACACTGAAAATGTGAGATGTTAAGTAAAATTACACAAATTTGTGTTGCAGTTAACGTCCCTGGGTTCACATTTTTAGCATAATAAATGCAGTTTGGTTGCTTCATCTTTATTTTGAGAAAAATTGAATGTATGGCAAAGATACTAAATAGTCACTTAACGGTCACACGTGCTGTTTAACACATGAATAGACAATTGGCAGAAGTATTTAGCTGGCACTAGAATAATCTGCAGATTTTCCCTTGTATTAGGGGAAAAAAAAATAGACAAAATATTGCCAAAATGTGATCTTTTAGATTCAGCCTTTTATGTTATTTGATAACACTGAAATTTGTGTTTGAACCAGAGAAAATCATGAAGACAAATCTATATTGTACGAAAGTATCTTGATTAATCTGAACAATTTGTTGTCTGTCCAGTATTCTTAGTGCTGTGTGACTAATGGATGACCATTTGCACTGCCGTGAGGGATGCCACTATCCAGTATGTGTATTAAAGGACCCTGAGGTCTTCAACATTCAGATGATCACAGTGGTCCTTAATACAGGGGGGAAAAAAAGCATTCTAACTACTTGTCACATAGCTTTGGCTTTTTTTTCTTTAAGTTTTTATAGAGCAGCGCAATCAAGCTACTTCTGCACTTTGGCATTTAAATGTCTTTTTATTTGCTTCTGTGTCCAATTATACATGTTTGTTATTGGTGCAGAAATATCTCTGAGCTACTTCTGGAGCTTAATCTCAGTGACTGTGAATGAACAGAAGATAGGTAGTTCAATTATGGATGTTCTCTTATATGCCAATAGATGCACTGTGGGCAAAGGAGTCCTGATGTGGAATTATTTTCACACACAATGGTGCATCTCTAAAATGAGCAGTAATGCTAAATGACACCATTCCCTGCAAAACTGTTATGGAATACCATTAGTTGAACCCACAAAGATTGAGTCCAACTCCTGGCTCCACACAGTCCACTCAAAATTCAAACCCTGTGTTTGAGAGTACTGTCCGGATGCTCCTTGAACTCCAACACTCGGGGCTGTGCCCGCAGCCCTGGGCAGCCCGTTCCATGCCCACCACCCTCTGGTGCAGCCCCTGTCCCTAACCCCCAGCTGCCCCTCTCCTGACACAGCTCCATGCCGTTCCCTCGGGCCCTGTCGCTGTCACACAGAGCAGAGCTCAGCGCTGCCCCTCCGCTCCCTGTGAGGAGCTGCAGCCGCCATCAGGCCTCCCCTCAGCTCCTCTGCTCTGTGCTGAGCACGCCCAGGGACCTAAACTGTTCCACTTATCTGTTGAACTCTAGACCCTTCACTGTCACTGTAGCCCACCTCTGGATGCTCTTGAATGGTTTTATGCCCTTCTTATATAGTGGGCCAAACCCACACCCAGTGCTGGAGGTGGGATTGCACAGAGCAGAGCAGACAACCCCTCCTCTCACCTGGGGGCTGTGCTGGGCCTGGTGCAGCCCAGGCTGTGGGTGGCCCTTCTGGCTGCCAGGGCACACTGCTGGTTCAGATCCGAGTTGCTGTCAGCCATAACCCCCAGATCCCTTTCTGTGGGGCTGCCCTCCTGCCTCTTGTCCCCAGGCTGTACATTTTTGAGGGTTGCCCCCATCCCATGTGCAGCACACAGCACTTGCTCTTGTTCAGCTTCATGCAGTTGGTGATTGCTCAGCCATCCCATTTGTCAGGATCTCTCTGCAACGTCTCTTTGCCCTTGAGGGAATCAACAGCTCCTCCCAGTTTAGTGTCATCCACAGACTTAGTATATCTTCAAGTTCTGCATCCAAGTAATTGATGAAAACATTAAAGAGTACTGGGCCTAAAACGGAGCCCTGCAGAACCCCACCAGTGACTGCCCACCAGCATGATGTAACCTCATCTACTATAACTTTTTGAGCCTGACCCATCTGCCAACTGCTCACCCATTGTATTATATTTTTGACTTGCTGTATGCTGGCTTTCTTTTCCAGGAAGATACTGTGAGAAACGCTATTGAAAGGTTTGTTGAAATTCAAAAAATTACATTAGATGACTTCCCTTAGTCAACTAGGTGTGTAACCTTGTCATGCAAGGAGATTAAATTTGTTAAACAGGACTTTCCCCTTGTGAACCCATGTTGGCTGTGACTAACTTCTCTAAGTAAAAGCTGTAATGGCCAAAAGATATGGTATAAATGTATTCCAATGGTTAGTATATTAAGACAAAAGAAAAATGCTTTTAGGATTTGTTTTTCCTTTCACAGCTGATAAAATGTTTAGCTTTTATTGGCTGTGAAGTTAGCTTAGCTCCTGAACAGAGGAATGTACTAAAGTTTTTGTTGTTACAAGACTTAATCTTTAATACTTGTCCAGTGAAAGTTGATAGTATGCTTACTATGCTGTTCTAACAAGCAGTACATCGCTTTGTGAATTAGCTATATTTTCAGGTCTTTTCAGAGCTTAAAAAAGTAATTGAGTAACATCCACATTAATAAAAAAAAAGCTTATATCAAATATGCTTTGGGGTATGTGGATTTCTGTTTTGATTGCTTGTCTTGGGAGCTTAAAAGAAAAACCAGCTAGAGTGTGTTCAGCAGGCATACCATTCAGTGTTTGCATGAGATATTTTATAAAGGTGAAAGCATAAGGAAACTTTATCTGAATTTGTACTTCAGAACTTAAATGGCTGAAAATCTGGAAGTAAATAGTAGATCTGTGGTTCAAAGCAGAAAAACATTGTTTTGTGAGAAGTAAATCTCATCTTAGAAGACTCCAACAGTATTTGTTCCCAGAATCATTTTAATACCATGCAGAACATGCTTCAGTATGTAATTATCTTTGATAGATGAAAAGAAACACTTTCTCCTGAGGCTTAGTACATCTGCTGGTTTACAGATTATATGGGACTCTGTTGTCTCCTTTCGTGTATTGTCACTGATTGTAGATGTACCAGAAAATAGAGCTGGAATAGGATATCAAGAGATTGTACTGATTGCTGTTAGCCTTCTGAGACTGTTTCTGTTAAACAGAGTACAGATGTCCTCTTGATATCATGCTAGTATGGTTTTGCTAACACCAAAAATTCTTCTTGCTGCTACACCTTCCAGTGAGGCATGCATTAAATGTTGAGACGTGCAGCTCTAGTTCATCCATTTGCCCCAGAGCAGAATAAGCTGTGCTTGATTCTTGACAAATCTTGGCCAGACCTTTTCTGTAAAGCCTTAACTGGTGGAAATTTCACAGTCTCGTTGGGCAGTTTGTTCTGATACTTAATTATGCTGACTGATGTGGAGTTAGATGCTAAGTGGAAGGATAAATAACCTTTCCTTGTCTCTTGTTGCAGTCTAAAACCATTAAATGTTCTTTAGGTGTTGCGAACGTGGAGAATGTACAATGCTTTTCTTTTTGGAGCAATAGTTTATGTATCTCAACATTATTCTATTTTTATTCCATATTTTATTTGGTTAGTGGTTTTCTGACTGTCCTTAGAAAATCCACAAATGTTCTAAATCACAGGTAGAAAAGATATAAGCTTTTTGTTATAGTTATATTTCATGGATCACCTGAAACTAATTAATAGATTTGTTCTGGCTGAATTTTGTACCTTGCTTGAATGCTGCTGAAGAGATGTCCGTGCTGTTACAGGACCAGAAGTAGGTGAAACAGTGAATGCTCACTCTTTAAGCCGAAGAGCATGTTCTAACCCACAGCACTTCCTACTTCTTCTTGCCTTTCTTTACTGGAAGTTTAATCCAAGAAGCTGTTAAGAACTAATTTTAATGTGCAGTCTTGTGATTGTATAGTAAATTACTTTTAACAGTTTGTGTAACCTTTTTTTCAATCTTATTCCTTTTGTTTTGCACTTAGACTATTATTCAAATTAGACCACTTTTCATATCTGCTAGTTATTTTATTATTCATTTGCTAATTCTCTTTTCTTCTCTCTCTTGCCCAGTTGTGTGGGTTGGAAAGTCAGCCACTGGTTATTACTGTCATTCTCAGAGGCCCTTTAGTCCGTTAAGTAGTCTTTATTACTTGTACGTATTCACTGCCAAACTTCTATTGGATGCTCACTTATTACCTGGGGTTGCTTCTGGTTTTCTCTAATCAGAGAAGGAGCAGCCTTTTGTTTTTCACAGATTGTCAAGTAGAGATATGTTCCTTTTCCACCTATAGAAGATTAATCTGCTATTGTTTTTACTCAATCGTCTGTTGACCAATAGAGCTATGGTGTTGTTGTAGTTGATATTGCTAATAATGTGTTTCTGCAGTACGTGGTGAAGAGAAAATGCTATGTCTCTGTGTTGTCTCTTGATTAGTATGCAAAAACATTGGGCTTTGCAGAGGTTTCTCTCAAGCAGTTGTCTCACTAACTTGCTGGTTTTCCTCGTAGTTCAACCTCCTAGATGTTGAAATATTTGAAGTTGCTGTTGTGCCCATCCTGTTTTTCTCATAAAGTATGTTTTATAAGACCAAAATCCCAGAGTTCTGCATCAAAACATTCCAAATAACTTGTACCTATTTTTTTTTCTGAATTTGATACCAGTTAAATACTTTTTTCATAGGTTTTCTACAGTCTTAGTAAATTTTGTTTCAAAAGTTGATACGCTATACTATTATCCTTGTTGAAATGGAGAGCTTTGTATAGGGATGAATTTGGGGATGGGGTGGAGGCAGGGGAAGGCACTTAAAGGTTTTTGTTATTGTATTACAGTTCACAGTCTGAATTGAAGTGTGAGCTTTTAAGGTGTTTTTAATGTAATTACTGTAGTCGGAGAAGCAAACTGGGGTGGTCATTGAAGACTGTAAGACTTAGCAAACTCTTATCCAGTTTGTATTGTTCCTTTGCATTTAATCAAGGCTCTAATAATGAACAGCAGTTCTACAGTGATGTATCTGGAAATGCGTATAACACAAAAGATTCTCACTTGAAAAAGAAAGAATTGTTATGGACTATTTTAGTAAAATTACTTTAAAAGGTTTTGAAAAGAGCTACTGTGTAATACACACACTCACATACACGCATGCTTCTCACATAGCATTCTTTGCAGTCTGCATGCATTATGAGACTATTCTGGTATATGCAAAAATTACTTAGTATACTTTTTATTTACATTAGAGCAAGGACAAGATTGCATCCTACAGCAAATCTCCAAAAGTGGATAGGAGTGATGTGGGGAAGGAGATGAAAGAAAAGTCTTCCATGAAACGTAAACTTCCTTTTACTATTAGTCCATCCAGAAATGAAGATCGCAATTCAGACACAGGTAGAACCTTTTTATTTCTTTGACTAATTATTTGTTGGTAAAATACATCTTAACTGTGTATTATGTTTTTACAGTGTTTTTTTTTTTTTTTTTTTTCCTTTAGAAAAGATTAGTAAGTATAAGTGTTGCTTCTGATTGTTGCATCTCTGTCTGCTAAGTTTTCCTATCAGGTATTACCAAGAGCTTGTGTGCTAGTGTAGTTTATCTACATTTTCCAGTTCTTTCCTAACCTCATTCTTATGTTACTATTGTAGTCATAAATCTTTCATTGTCATCTCTGTAAGTCCATTTGCTTAAGCATGTAAACAGATAAAAATATAATGCAAGTGCCTTCATTTGAAGCCTTCTGTAGCATTTTTTGGGAAAGGGAGAGTGGGAAAGATGGGGAGATGCTCTGCGTCCTCTGTGTAAAAGAAGTTGCTAAGTTTATGGAATTAACTGAACTACCTATGGAGAACGAACTTTTCTTTCAGTTTAATCTCCTTTGATCTGTTCAGGATAATAATTCTGCACAGGCTAATAGTTTTTCTTTACTTTCCTGTATATTCTATCAGAATGGATTTCAGGACTTGAAAGTATGGCTCTTTTCTAGTTAAGATGGAAGAATCTGGGTGTTGTAATTCCAAGAGTACAGTTACCTCTTAGGTTAGGTAACTGGACATATGCCACAGTCCAGCAAGAATTCCTTTGCCAGCAAGACAATAATCATGCCCTCTTGTACGGCCACCAGACGCTATGTTCTCATAGGTTCAGTACTACAGTTTCTCATACAGTGCTTGTTATAAAATTTTTATTGTCTTTAGAAAAGGTAGTTCTGTTAACATGCTTAGAATTAAATGCAAGGTAGAAATGTACTGATGCACATGCTTAAGTTTTGTCTAGGATTGATTTCATGCCGATGGTTTGGTTCTTAGATGTTACATACATATCTCTGTTAAAGAAAATAGGCTATGAAATCCAAATTTAAAATAGCTGCATTATAGGACAGTACTTCTGGATTTAGACTTCAGTTTTTAGTGTATTTATAGAATTCTGAAGTATTATTCTCTTCCTAATACCACTTCATTCTGAAATGACCATATTGAATTTACAAGTACACTCCCAGAATTTGATTTATTGAGTTTATTGCTTGGTATTATACCATAACTCTTTTTCGTAATGGAACTATATATATTTAGAAGTCATTTTAGCATTTATCTCATGCTTTGTAAGTTGTAGCAGAGGTATTATGTAAACAGTTCAAGTAGGGGTGAGGAATACTTAATAGAATAATAGAGGGCACATAGCTTTAACCATTGTGTAGCAAACATTGCTGCTTGTTCTGATTCTTTCTTGACACACTGCAAATTTCTGAATGCATTACTGCTGAGGTAGGAAGACAAGATAACTGTGCTCTTTGACAGGTGAGGAACTTGGTACATAAGCTTTCCACATGCCACAGGGGCTGGAGCATGATTATGACAAAAAAAAAAACCCAAAAATAAGAAAGAACAAAAAAACCCCACAGATCTTGTAATGCTGATCCTGTACCAAACCAACAGGATTAGAGCAATGAGCCACTTGTGTTGCTGCCAGGTTTGGCAGTGAAGTGAATTATGACTGACATCAATGAGCGTGAAATGCAACACTTCTTCTAAACCAAGCGTGGCTTTAGACATTGAAAAGATTTCCTATTGCTGGACCATCTTTTGTCAGATTTCCCTCAGTAGTTTTATCTTTTTTCCATACCCCCAAATTCCATCCAGATTGCTCTTCTTCCTGTTTTCTTTTTCTCTTTGTTTGGTGGTGTGATGTGGTGGTTGTTGTTTTTTCATTTTCTTTATTCTGACATTGTCCAGAAGCACTAAGTGGTAGTGCACGTGCACAGCCAAAGTGAACGTTAACTTCATTTAATGCATAAATGTATTTTTTAATTTTAGTCACTGCTAAACTATTTGTAAATTGAATTTTACATCCAGTCAGTTCTGGCACGAATGGAATCACACATCATTGACAGTATCCCATAGTAGCTGAGACTCTAAAACAATTCCAGTCCTGCTTTTTATCTAGATTTACATTTAAAGTGGTGCTTTTACCTAGGAAACTGCTCTAATAAACTAATGGAAAATACTTTAAAAAGGCTAGCTTTTAGATTACTTTCTTAATAATTTCATACAGGTTAGGACCAAGTCTTGCTGTCTAATGCAGTCATGCAGTGCCAGTTGGGACGCCTGTGGTGGCTAAGTCTGCCCCGAGCTGACATCTAACACGAGCTGTGGGAGATCTGTGGTCTTCTGAAATGGCCAATGAGACAACTACTGAATGGCACTATATGCTTATCTTCAGCCAACAGCAATTTAGTCTTAGTTTCTTTTATTGTGCAGGCTGTGTCTATTATGTACATTGCTATTATATGTTTGAGCAGATCTATGTTGAATGTACTGTCCTTGTTTGAATCCTAAGCTGATGTCTCTCTTGCTGCATCCCCATTCTGTGATCAGCAGCAGCCACAAAAAACTAATGCTATGTAGATAGGTGTGATTGATAGATATCAAATTTAAATGCGGTATAGCTTTAGCCCTTATTGAAGCTAATCTCCAGTAATCTTACAAAACATTCTACATGCCAGCTTTGTGTAAAACTGGTGAGATTGATGGTGGAAGAAGAAACATTTTTCATACCTTCTTTAATAAATTCTCTGATTGGAAGTTGTCCAATGAAAAGTCATCGTTTGATGGAAAGTGCATCACTTATTTACAATGCTTAAATATCATTTTTTAATTTTCAGCAATGTAATTGATTAGATTAATTTTAAATAACTCATGTTTGTGATTATCAGAGCGAGAACAACAAGCAAGTGCTGCTATTGCAAACCGGTTTATTTGCTCACTCCATTGTACTAACCTGAAGGAAAAGAAAAAAATCCTGTGTTTCTCTATGTAATTGAATGTAACTGCAGGTCGGAAAAAATCTTTTCACTGTGAAGATAAGCACAAGTATTTCTATTTTTTTTATTTTTATTTTTGTAATCTTGTTACATAGCTGGCTATTCACAAAGACCAGCAAGAGTTACAATTAGACGCTAATTTGTCTGTCTTTCCTTGGAAATTGTCTTCTAGATTTTCTGTTTATAGTAATCTGTCAATTTTGTTTTCTGACTACTTCAGTTTCTTTCTCTAAGGTAGTCCAAACACAATGTAGTCGTGTCCTTGAACCTTTAAATGACAACCAGAAAAAACTGTTGAATGCGTTTTCCGTGTGGATCTCTTAGTAACGATTTATGTACTTACATTTTGTGTAGGCACTAGGATTAGAGGAGCAGTTAAAAGGACTACTTGACTCTTCAACTGTTGCATCTTTATCTGTTATTTGGGCTAAAGGCAGGAAGGTAGATACAGTTTTGTGCATGTTTATGTAAGTTTAAAGAGATATCTGTCATAAGCTTAATTAATTAGGCATCACAACAGTACCTTGATTTCTCTGAAGTATGCCATATACCGTGAGTTCCCTTCATTGAATTCTAATCCTGTTTAACTGAGAATAGGAAGGAGCAATCAGTCATAATGTGTTACTAAGCAGCAGTCAATCATAATGTGTTACTAACTAAAGTTAGGTTATTGGGATCAGATGGAGCTCTCTAAATCTTGTTCTTTTAACTTTATCATCTGCAGATTTATTTGCAGTCTTGAACTGTCTTCTACTGTTGTCAATAGTAAGGATATTTCTTGGTGTGTATCACTTAGTCTTTTAACTTCCATTCATTTTATGGCAAGCTTTTTTTTGCTTTATTTCCTTCATCCACCAAAGCGGTTATTTTATGAAAAAAATATTCTGTTAGCTTGGCGTGGTTTGCTTTGAGAAAGCTCTGTATTATGTTATTTACCAGTTTATTTTCCTAAAATATTTAGAAATTAGTTGACCTAGAATTTGTAATTTATCTAAATCCAGAAAAATAGATATATTGGTTATCTTGGGAAATAATCTATCACGCTTAAATTGTCCTAAAATGATTGCTGGTGATACTGATGTTTTTCTTGCCAGCAGAATTAAGATCTATGAGTAAATTTCATGAAGCTCTTCTGCCAGGAAAAAAAGTGCTTAAATGCACCTAAAGCCCCGTTCCACATAGCTATTTTATTTTTAAACTTTATTTTTTAAGCATCGCATTGAAAGGTTTCTTTCCTACAAGGAGTATTATCTGTGTAGATTTGGCTGCATATTATGAAACTTATTTAATAAAGATGATGGAACGTGAATCCATTTGAAGAGTTTTGATTTTATTTAATAACAAGTAAGAAATTCCCTGGTGTTCTAACCACTGACAAACACCAAAAAGTGACAAGAAAGCGAATATAAAGGAAGATATTTGGGTTATGTGTGGGGGGTATAGGGATATATATTGGGACATAGGGTTTGAAAACAAGGTATTCAAAATTTAAATAATGATAATAATAACAACCTTTTTTATTAAAAAAAAAAGGCTTCAGCAGTCAGTTTTACAGTGAAATTCTACATAAATTGATATTATCTGCCTGTTAAGGAAGTTATTATTGTTAAAATTGTACAGACATCAAGGGGACAGCTGTGAAAAATTCTCTGCTGCCGCAAGATAGAGTATCTTAAATGGTCAGGGCTCCAGGTTAAGTTGGAATTTTCCTGCTGATTGAAGCAAAGCGTACTGTGAGATGATAGTCTTGGAGCAGTGAAAGCAAATCTTAAGTATATTCTGCAGTAAGCTCAATGGAAGTTTCTCATCATTGAAGTGAATATCTTCTTACAGGATGGACTGTGGCAAATGAATTACCAGGTGCACCTGCTGCAGTCTTGAAATGCTTTTATTTTTGCTTTGTTGTTGATTGTATTCGTTTTGTGTGTTGAGCTTTTCAGACTTTCTGAGAACACCTATGAATTCTAATATAAATTTTAATAATTGTGTCCCTTGGCTGATAAGGGCCCATAACTTGGTGAGAACAACTGCATTGTTAGTTGTAATTGGTAACATCTAGAAACGCTTTGCAAAAGTTAATCCATCAATGGATTGGATTATCGGGTAGGTCCTTGAGGTTGTTTGACAAAGCTTAACACAATACATGAGTAAATTGCACTTGTAATATTTCTAGAAAATTGTTTGAAAAAGAAAAGAAAACATATAAAGACCTTTATAATACACATATTGTAAAAAAAAAAAAAAAGAAAAGTGAAATATCATCAAAATACTTATTTCACTATTATTTTGATGTGTTATTTTCCCAAGCTGAATATACCTATAAAATTGTAAGGAGTAATTCAGAAAGAAATTGGAAGAGAATCATGAGCACTAAATAGCATAAGCTATGAAACAGCAAATCATACCAAGCAAACAGAAATGCATTGTTTTGATGGAAGTACTACATTAATTGATGAAGGATACAGACTGTTATCCTTAGAGAAGGAATGGCATAATCACAGTGAAAAGCTGAAACTTCTTCATTTCAGTGCAGTTCTTTCTTTAAGTTTTCCTATATGCAGATTTTCTACAAATAGGGTAGCAGTGTTTGAATGTATTTTTACACGTTCAGAAATGTGCAATGCACACAGGTTAGAAAAATCTCAGCATTCATGTATGTAAAAGGGATCTCCTTCTCTCCTTGTGTACTTTTAAACATGATGGATGTATTTTTTAGGTTTTTTTTATATGTACATAAGTCTGTACCTTTCCATTCTTAAAATGGTCTTGGTCATAATTGTTTATATTTGGTTACTGTGGAATTTAGGATGTGCACTCCCTATGTGCCTTCCTCTGCCTGAAGAGCATTGCATTACTGCAGCCTGTGTATGTAATCAAGCCTAGAAGATGAGATTTAGAGAGAACAAGGAAGGCAGAAAATGAGTTAAAGGGAAACAAATGAAACAAAGAGAAGCACGGAGAGGGCTGAAGACGGAAGTGTAGAAAAACAGAAGATAACAAGGATGAGTTCAGGACTTAATGAAATGTGGGATGGTTTATACTTAGGAACCTCAATGGGACTTAAGCTTCTTGTATGCCATTTCTATTAATTTTTCCTTCTGTTCAGAAAGTTAGCAAAGTCTCCTTCAGTGGAATCTTGCAAGACTTTCATCCTTTGCAGAAGGCGGACTTTTAATAAAGCTTTTGTCATACGCGTATTTTGAGGTTGAGATTTTGGACAGGAAGCTGAAAGACCAGAGAGGGATAGTAATGAAATAAAGTCGCTGCTAACATCCTCCCCCAACCTTGATATGCCCAGAATACTAAAGTTAACAGAAATTGGATGAACAGTACCTACCAAATGGTAGTCAGTTACAGTAAGAATAAAATGCAAGGTATTTTGCTAAGAACTAAGAAGATCAGTGTGACAATCACACTTATTTAACTAATAGTTAACAATCTACAACCACATTTTAGTATTTAAGTACTGTCAAGCACCTCAGCCAGCCACAGAAGAGGAAGTGGACAACAGCAGTTCTTCTTCCTTATCGAATTCTTCCTATGTCTTTGTGGGTAGTAGTCAAGTCTGGAGGGCAATATGTTGTTACCCATAACTGTAGGGTGTGGAGTCATGTCCAACTTTTTACAGGCCTATTGGAAAGGGGGTGGATAGAGAATTTACCAGAGGTGGAGGTTATGGCAGAATGAACAGGATCTATGGAAAAGCTAATCATGAACCTGAGCTTTTAGAGAAACAACCAACGGAATTATTTACTCAGAATTTTGAGATGTTGTTTCTGTTAATTTGAGTCTATTTTTGAATAATCTCAGGGTTTTCCTTCTTGGCAGTATCAATTAGACTTTAAAAAAAAAAAAAAAACTCTTTCAAAAGTTTTAATTCCAAATCACCAAGCATGTCTGCTTTCAAGCAGTAATCTTAGCGGCTCTGAAGAAAAAGGTAGATATTATAGATCTAACATGTAAGTAATGTAAGCTACTTGCAAATTAGAAGCAAGAATTTTTCAAGATAGCAAAAGAGCAGTTGCCTGAAAGCTGAGATAACTGGGAGAAATCAGTGGTGTTTTGACTATAAATAAATGCAAGCTAATATCCGTACCCAGAAAATACAGATAAGAAATACTTTCCAGATAGGGGAATGGCTGGAATAGTTATACCAGAGAAAATACGATGGATTGAGATGTATTGTACTCGTCTTACATTAAGATCACAAGATGTTGTTCCAGTTAAAAGCTATCTACTCACTACTCACAAATCAGCTGTTTTGTTATACATCAAGCTTCTGATTGGTATAAGAAAAACTGATACAGAAGAATGAAGGAAGAATGTTTGAAAAAGATGGAAGACATAGACCAAAGTTTCCAACTTGCATAAATGAAGTTCTAGTTTTTAAATTTGTTATGGTATTAAAAAGTTGTCTGATTTAGAGCACACTTAACTGATGATGAGATCGGTGAGAATTTGTAGGTACCAAATAGCTTGAGAAATTATCTGTTTATTCGAATGTGTAATTTTAGCTCATGGCTGAAAGCTTGGGCATGGAGTGTTGTTAAAGAACTTTAGTAAGTATTGATAAAATGAAAGAAGTTACTCATATAAAACATATGAAATTGCTGTATGTTTTTGAAGGGTATGTATTTTAGAGAAGAAATTGCTCTGATTGCTTAAGAGAAGCAATAATTTATTCCATTATCTAACATTATTAAGTTTTACTTACTTTTTGACATGGTGTCTTAGGGGAGGAAAGCTAAAGGAGAGCCTCAAATCTGTATTTGAGGCTGAAAGTAAACTAGTTAATCTTAAATATTTTTTTTAAGTATCTGACTTGATTCTCTGAAAATTAGAATTGTGACTTAGGTAGTCTTAACTGCTGTGAAACAGGGTTTTCATCTTTTATAATTTTTTTTATTCCTTCCTTCTTTTAACCTGGTAGTTTTTTATCCTGGTATGATTAAAACAGGTAACCATATGTAATGCAAATGCAGCAGTTTAAAGATGCAGTTTCTGCTTTTTATCAGCTGTCACCAATCTCCAATTCGCATACGTTGAAAGGATGGTTTTATTTCTTGAAAAATGTTATAGTATAACAGCAGTTTGAGTCTTTTAACATTAATATTTCCAGAGAAGGAAGGTCCGGAGAAAAAGAAAGTGAAGAAGGATGCTGGAAATAAGAAGTCAACACCAGTTAGCATTCTTTTTGGCTATCCTCTGTCAGAGCGCAAACAGATGGCACTTCTTATGCAGATGACAGCAAGAGACAACAGTCCAGGTGATCCTACAAAGCTAACACTTCTTTTTAATCCTTGTTTAATTCTGTCCCCATTAGAATACTGTGAACCCAGCAGTTTTTCTACAATCCTTGTTTTTTATTGGAAGACTTTTGAATTATTATTAATTCTGGTAAAACTCTCTTCTGTAGAAGAGTAACTTGCTAAAAAATTCTTGACCTTCTGTATTTGTTGTGTGTAAATGTTTGCATTACGGTAGCTGTAGAAGCTGAAAATCAGTTTTCTTCCTTTGATTATTTACCCGGATACTGTACCATACAGGTATTTAAACTGAAATGATATCTATTTTTATTTTTATTTGGAAGGAAGCTGAATAATCTCTTTAGGATTTAACGGGGGAGGGAGATGCCTTGTTTTTTGACTTGGAATTTCAAACTATCCATGGTTCAGTTGTATATATTAAAAAAAAATCTTTATGCATGATGTTCTACAGGCTTTTTTTTTTTTTTTTTACACAATCTGCATTTAAAAGTGAGAGGCTGCGTTTTTTTTTAAGAAAGGAAGAGCCAGGTAGCTGTATTTAAAACTGTTTATATAGAGAGGAGAGCAAGACAGTTTCATGGCAAGAGGAGGTATCTTTATAAGGCTCCTCTGGAATACTGTAGGAGACAAAAGCATATTCTTTATTCTCTCATGCTGGGAAAGTCCATTCACATGTAAAATACTGGTGATGCTTTGTGTTGTTTAAGAAAAAAAATTTATGCCAGAGTATGTGAACTTTTGTAGTTCGAATAGGATTCATCTGTTCTTGAAACCTATATTTAAAATAGTAAAACTTTGCAAGGCATCCTTTTTCACATTGCAGATAGCCATTGTGTTGATGAATGTGAAGTGTCAGTCACGTCCCTAATTATTCACTAATAGTTATCATCTACAAATACAAGCATTAAAATGAAGCAAAAATACTGCTAAGTATAAATGACCGTTTAAAAACGTATTTCTTAGATTCCAACTTGAATCATCCTCTGCAAACAACACCAGCACAAAAGAAAACTCCAAGCTCCTCTTCCAGACAAAAAGACAAAGTTAACAAGAGGAATGAACGAGGGGAAACTCCTTTACATATGGCAGCAATTAGAGGGGATGTTAAACAAGTTAAGGAGCTTATCAGTTTAGGTGCAAATGTGAATGTAAAAGATTTTGCAGGTAAGTTGACCTATGTTTTCCTAACTGTACAAATTCAAAATTAATGCTGAAGCTCTTAACAGAGGTTTAAGTTGACATGCTGCATGCAAATGAAAAAAGTTTCAATTTTTTTTTATAGTAGTGGTGATACTTGGATGCTAGTACATGGTATCTTACGAATGTGGTGTGTTAATATGTGGAAATTTCAATTGTGGATGGGACCTTTCCATATAAAAATGTGTGCATGCTTGCTAAATTTTGAAGAATTATACTGTAAATGATAATGGGATTATAGAATGTGTGAAGACAAGCAAAGGCTAACAGTAGTGAAGGTGGTAGCGTTGTAATGTACATTGTCTTACTGGAACAGCTAATATGCATCAAAGCAGAACCAACGTGGGGTAGATTGCAGTTGTCATCTAGGCTCAATACTAGTTTTGGTATGTTAAGTATCTGATTTCATCACTGATTAATAAATGTTAAAATAAGTTGTAACCTGTATCGTATTTTTCTAGTGCCCTTTATTTGATATCTTTTTTAGTGTTCTTTTAGTAACCTTTTGATAAAGAAATGTCAGTACTGCCTGTCTCTTTGTCTGTAAGACCTCCAAAATGATTTTTTAGAACCTGATGGCAAGCTTTTGCCTATTTTTCTTTCAATAGTCTCCTGGTAATCACACTTCTACATGTTCTTACTTAAAAAAAAAAAAAAAAAAAAAACCACAAAAAAAACCTACAAAAAAAAGAAAACCTACAAAAAAAGTGGCAGAGTGAGTGTGAGAACCCCAAAGTAATGTATCCACAGAAGATACAATCTGTAGTTAGAGTTCAGTAATTGCCAGTTGTTGATTGGTCAGATACCAAATGAAATGCATTTACATACTGAGATAAGTACTTGCTGTTTTACGTTGGCCACTATGAAAGGATGTAAGAAGAATTTATAGCTTTGAAGAGGTTGAAGAAATTAGGAGGGGTGAAACAGTGAAGGGAAGGGTAAATCAGGGGATGTAGGATTGGGTGAGATATGAGGGTTATTATAGGGCTGGGATCCAGGAGACATCTGTAAAAGGTGGGATTTAGTAGATGCTGTTCTCTTAAATGCAAGGACAACTCCTGAAAAAATAGAAACAGAAATGGTAAGTGCACATTATGTAAGCAGCATCATGAACTACCCCTAATTGTCTGCTTCTCATCACTAGCCATTCAGCATTGGGTTTTTTTATATTCACAGTAGGAGTAAGTGGATCATAGGAAGGCAGGAAAATAAGAAAAAGAGCAGTGTCATTGGGGTTTTGTTTGTTTGTTTGTGTTTTGGTTTGTTTGTTTTCCAAAAAGACTGTACTCCCAATATGAAGGATAAAGCTTGAAGAAAATGTCACAAAGTTCTTGGCATCCCAAGGGAATAAAGAAAATACTGAAAGTACTTGCTGGTATTGTTAGCTGGCAGAGCTAGCAGAATAACCAGTCGAGAGTTTTTATAGTCATTGCATAGTGGAGGCAAAAATACAATGAAAGTCTGAATGAGAATTTTTACTAAATCTATGGAGCAGCCTGCTACAGATGCTCAGATTGTAAGTCTGAATGGTTCTAGGGAGAGTTATATTCTCTATGGGAATGATGAGATGAGGTGAAGTTGCAGGTTTCAGTGAAGTTAAGAATGATACGGTATGATTAGCTAACATCGAGAGGAGATATTATTGAGATGGACTGAAGTTTTTATTGTAGGTAAGAAACGGATCAGTGATTTCTTGGGGTAACTGAATTTGTATTTGAAGATGAGGCTGTCCAGGGCTGCTTTATAGAGGAAGAAGAGAAAGGAAGCAGAAGCAGAAGTGGGGTCTTTGGAGAAGCTGAGAGGGGAGATGAGGATATTCAGAAGAAGGCAGACCCATCGAATCACAAGGGGAATAGCAACAGTTCAAAATGAGATGTGATGGGTCAACCTTGACCAGCTGCCTGATGCCCACCCAGACAATCTCTCACTGCCCCTTTTTGGCAGAACAGTGGGGAAAGATGAGAAAAAAACATCTTGGATCAAGAAGAAGATTAATAGGAAAAAAGTTTAATAGGAAAAGCAGAAGCTGCATGTGCAAGCAAAGGAAAAGGGAATTCCTTCACTACTTTGTGATGTCCTCCAACTTCCTGAGAATCTGGATCTCATCATATACAATAGCTGCTTTGGATGATAACTGCTATAACCACAAATATCCCCAATTTCTTAGTGCTTTTGTTGAGGTTTTTATTGCTGACCATTACTTCATAAATACCAAATATCTCCTTGGTCCAATTGGGTCAGCTGTCCTGGCTGTGTCCCCTCCCAGCTTCTTGCCTACTCCCTGTTTGTTTATGTGGGGGAGAAGGACAAAGAGAGAGAAAGCCTTAATACTGCAAGCACTGGTCAGTAGTGGTCAAACCACTGGTGTGTTGCCAACACTGTTTACCCACAAATGCAAAGCACAGCACTATATGGGCTACTATAAATTAACTTCTTGACTTCGTTCCAGGCAGACCCAGTACAGACATATAACTAATTTTAGAAGTAGTTGAAAAGGTGGGAGTGCTTGTTCTGGAAATCAGTTGGGAGCAAGTCATTAGAGTTTCATTTAGAGCACTGGAATAGATGTGAATAGATAATAGAATAGATCAAGTGAGATCATCTCCATTGGTAATCCAAAGTGAGAAGAGGTGGCTGAGCTTCAAATTCCTGTGTAAAGGAAGAAGTCAAGAAGAAGGAAAAGATTTGAGGAGTGAGTCATGAGTGGAGAAAAGTAAGAATTTAGGATGCAGTAAAGTTTAGAGAATTAAGAGTTTTTTATCTAAGAAGTTGGCGGAACTAAAGGAGGAGAAAATGAATTAGTAATGGAGGAAGTACCCTGCTCATGGAGTATTTGCCAGAACAATATTGCTGTGTGAGAACAGGAGTAAAGGAAACAGATGTTGAGAGAAAGCCAGGTCTGGTGTTGGCTGGCTAGTTACTTTGGTAGGATAGAAAGGCAAAGCAGTAAAACACTGAGAAGTATGAACTGTGGAGAGAATTAAGTATGTCATTGTTAGGAGGAAAAAGACAGATCAAAAGATTGGGAGCAGAATAGTGTTTTTGCTGTGGATGAGTGGAAAAAAGGCAAATGGCAAGAAAATGGAAAGAAAAGGGTTGTAGCCAGGCAGTGCTAGAAGTGAATGAGCCAAGTGATGATGGAAAAAAAAAGTTTCTGAAGATCAGGAAAATGTGTTTTACTACAGAGTCAGTTAGAAGCCTTATTTTTTGTTGGTGGTGGTTGATTTTTGTTGTTGGTTGGTTGGTTGTTAGTTTGATTTTTATTTTGTTGCTGTTTGTTTTTTAAATAAGTACAAGGACAGAAGCTGAGTAAAAGATGAAGATAAGAAATTTCCTTAATGAAGGACTAGATAAATCATAGGTTTCTGAACAGAGGTACAAGGCCATTACTTACAAAATGCAGAGTTGAAGTGAATAAACTCTTCCAGACTTGCACTGGCTATGTTATATAGTGGAAGTTGAATCCCCTTCCAGAACTGGACTTTGGAGAGTTATTGAAGAACAGCCTGGAAGTTCAGGGTATCTATTAAATGGGAGAAATCAAGTGGAGGAGAGAAGATTGAGGTATGGAGTGTAGAAAATACAGATTTGTCATCTTTGGTTGAGGCTCTACTACAGAAAATGGGAAGCAACTAAATTTAAGATTATCGATGTGGAAATAAAAATCTATAGTTCACTGTGAGGGCTAAGGTTGGTAAAGCATGTGCTCACTAGGTGGATGGTGTTACCCTTTCCTGAACTACTCTGTGAGTACATTTTGAAGTGTTTCAAGGACATAGAGCTCTATAGTACAGGAGAAAGCAAAGCCAAACTAACTCTTAAATTTCAAACTTACGATTACCATTCTTTATTATAGGTTGGACACCACTGCATGAAGCTTGTAATGTTGGTTACTATGATGTTGCTAAAGTCCTGATTGCAGCAGGAGCTGACGTGAACACGCAGGGTTTGGATGATGATACGCCGCTTCATGATTCTGCTAGTAGTGGGCATAGAAATGTGAGTGTGCTGTGAGAGCAAGGGAAGCAAATAAGTGGTTTGAAATGCTCTATCATGAGAACAAATCCTGACTATCCTGACTGGTCTTGTGGGGTTTTGTAATGCTGTTTCTGCTGTTTTGGGGACATCCTAAAGCTTTTTTGGTTTTCTTTTCCGTCCTGCTTTCATCATAACTCTATTGTGAGATATTTTCTACCAGTATCTGCTTTCTTAAATGCTTTAAATTTCACTTTTTAAATAAATGGATATTTTAATGATTTTTAAGAGATTTATATCATGTAGAATTTTCAATACTAGAATGTCTCCAAACCATATACTGAGGGTTTAAAGAAATATTTTTTATTTCAATTCATACAGGAATGTAAGACATGCTTTTATTCATAACCGTCTATCCCTCTATATATCTGATAATAATATATGATATTTTGTATAATATTATTTTAATCTCTATAATATATGTGAATTATAAACAATTCTATATTTTATGCATTATAATAATACTATGTATTTATTATGTTTTTAAGTATATGCATAGTTTTACTATGCATATCCTTTCTGTATAGGTATTAATGTAGCTTATATAGTATTCATATATTTTATGTGTTAATCATTTATTTGATAATTATATAATAAGGTAGTAATATTATATCTTAATAGTGTTATACCTTTAAATATATATAACGTAAATGCTATGGTTATTTTTGTATGTCTGTCAGCGGACTTAGAAACAGAACAGTGGTGTGTGTATCCTTACTATTTTTTTCAATACTCGCACATGGTGACTTAGAGAAGATAAATGGAGCATCTTAGGCATTCTGCATGCTTCTGAATTTGTTTTCTGTAAACTAGATGCAAGAATGACTCCTCTCTTTTCATGTCTCCTTCATTCAATTACTATGTGTGCTTTGCTTTATAAAATTAAAAGTATAAACTATGTATAAATAAAATATATCTTTCAAACAAGCTATCCAGTTTGGAAAGATTTTCTGGAAATTAGAGAAGAGAAATATAATAAGATGTATGAAAGTTTTATTTATCCTTTAGTAATGGTATCTTATGGATATCGAAACAAAATTGGGCCTTAAGGTAGAGCTTGCGTGAAATTATAGTACAGAATGGTCTGATCTTGGAATCTCTGATTGTCTCAGTGACATTGTGTCAAAAAAAAAAAAGAAAGCCTGATGTATCTTGTAACCATATTACTGTCTGCTAAATTTTTGCATTCTTAGCATGTGAATTTCCACATTCTGAGCATGGAGACAAAAAAACCAACAAAACAGAACAAGAAAATGTAACTGATACTGGATATGTGATGAAGATGCAGCAGCCTTAGTATCGTTGCAACTTTAATAATTCTTCCCTTAATGGCAGATACTGATAATTTCACTGTAAGATATTCAGCTGGGGACAAGGGATTGTCCTCCAATGACACCTGAATTCTTACAGAACTTTTCTGAAATGCAGTGGAAACTTGTAATATTGCTACTTGAAAAACTTGTCCTGTTCCTTAGATTAAGAGATATAAATCTCGTAGCAAGGAGGTGAGTTAAGTTCAGATGAGTAGAGAGCTTGGTAGGTGAGAAACCAAGTGAATTATGTGAAGTGATGCCAGAACAGTGAGAACAAAAAGGGTCATGTTGTGTTTCTTTCTGATGTTTCTGTATCCATATAATTATGGACAACTTTCTTTAATCTTCTCCATTATTAGCACTTCTAACGAGCAGATTACGGATATTTGGTCTTTGCATTTTAGTTGTTGAAGTCTTCATTTGTGTTACCAACTTTATAGATGGAAGTTTGGAATTCAGTTTCACATTATTCACCTTTCATGTCCAATGGAGGGTTTTTATGCTGGTAAATTAATACTTTTGGAAAACTTAAAGGTTCCTTTATTTAATGTTTCAGATTGTGAAGTTGTTGCTTCGACATGGTGGAAATCCATTTCAGGCCAATAAGCATGGAGAGAGGCCTGTTGATGTAGCTGAAACTGAAGAGCTGGAAATGCTGTTGAAAAGGGAGGTACCTATCTCTGATGACGAGGACAGTTGCTCAGGTAACAGTAGCCATTTCACTGCATACCTCTTTAAGTGCATCAATTAATCTGAAATTTGATGGTTTTAATCTTTTGCATAGTGTTAGCTAGGAAGACTTGCTGCAGTTAGCAAGTGCAATTTTTAAGATTGTTTTCTACTTTTAGAACTAATTTTCAAATCTTTCTATTGAATTGAATTATCCAAAATGTATTTGCTTTTTTTTTCCTCTCCATTAATCCCTTTCCACCCCCCAAATCAACTCTGTCTCAGTATGATTTTGTTGGAGAAAAATATTAGATAATACTGTATTTATATTATTAGTTTTATTTATTGTATTAATTTTACTTATTAATTTATTTTATTTGGAGTACAAGTATGTTTTCAAGATGTTTTCTTGGGAAAAATATCCCTGAAGTCACTTTGTATCCTCAGTAGAAGAACTGGGAGCAAGGATTTCACATGGCTGTTACTTTGTAGTGCTTTCTCAGTAAACAAATTCTTTCCCATGGAGGAATTATTGACTTGTAAAGGTGACCAGATAATATCTTGTTTAAGTGGAGGCAGAGATTCTTGACCCCTATTTGTTTTCTGCCAAATCAGGGAAAGGTATCCTCTCTTGGGGTACAGAAAGAACTGTTGTCTCCTTGGAAACAAAAGACTCTTGACCATGAGTAACTTGCTTGAGTGCTATACACAAACTTTTCTTCATCACAAGGTCTTCAGGAATTCAGATTTTTTGCAAGTGAAGTTATGTAAGGAGGTACTCATGCCACATGATTGTCAAAGTCATTTTAGTTTTCCCTGGCAAACTTAAAAAAAAATAATAATATTAAAATTAAAAAGGCTTTTTATTGAATATTTTCCTATACTTGAAGCACAAAGTCATGTTGACCCATGTAGTGGCGACTTGTTTGCACTGGAAAATAGCCTGAAAAGCAAAGCATAGTCCCTGTTTTAAGGGATAGTCACGGCATTTTGTCACAGGATTTACTAAGGCTTGCCCAAAATTGATCTCGAGAATATCTTTACATATGCATTATAGAAACTTGCTGCTACTTAGCAGTTGTTTCTTCAATGGTTGTCTGTTCAGGGTGTTTCTTAGTTTCCAAAATCTATTAGGATATAACTTCCAGGAGGAACAGAACTTTCTCTGCAGTTTCCTAAGAAGTCAGGATTAAGAGTAGAGGTGATCTATCTCCTGTACTCCCACTGCTTTACCTTTTGTCATTCAAGAGGAATGAGTAAGCTGTCTGATGTGTTTGGAATGGGAAAATACTGTTTAGAACTAAGTAAATAAGGACAAGGAAAGGAGAAGCAGCAGTCACCTTACAGGAGAAGGGTGAAGGGAAGGCACAGTCAAGCTGCAAGGAGTGATTAGAGTTGAGTAGATGATGCCATGTACATAACAGAGATGAATAAAAACAGAGGGGAATAAAAAAACTGATAGCACAATCAAGTAACATATTCTGATTGCTATAGATAATACAGAAGATAATAGGATCTTCTGAGTTCTGTTTTATTGATGTTGTGATTCTCCTCCTTTAAGAAAACAAACAACAGAATGATAGATTCAGCTGGAAAGACTTGTGTTGGAAAAACCTTATTTGGAGAGAACCGTACATCCAGAAATATTTCTGAAAGATTTTTTAGTACTTATTTAGTCACGACCACATGGTGATAACACTGTGTATGTTGTGTAAAATCCGACTTCACAAACAGTTGAGAGATTTCCATTGTTCAGTTGAACAATTCAACTGAATTCAAGTTCGGCTTGAATTGCAAGTTCAGCTTGCAGTTTTGAACTTCCAAATCAGGACACTCAGTACAGCATACTTGCTTCATGCTGTGTACTTACATACTAGAGACCAGTTGCAGTGAATTAAACCCTTGCAGACTTCAGACTGTCTACATCAGGTGCTTAAAAATTCATAAGGGAATTTCTTTACATAGCAGCTCTTTGTCTTTTAAGAATTAAAGCTCACCTACTGTTGAAACAAGGTACTTTGACTAAACAGTTCATGTGGAGGAGAACATGATTTAGTTGTTGGAAAGCGTAAGAGTTGATGAATTCCTAGAGGAATGAGTCATCCGCAGAAAGACGCCCTTGAGAAAGAGGTTATGCAGGTACTACACATTATAGATGAGGTTTACTAAGCTTGAAGAGCATTTCTTTTACTAGATTGGGATATAAATGGTAATCCATATGCTTATGTACCTGAGTGATACCTGTAAATTTTGAGATCATTGGTTTCTCTTTTGATTTTTCATAAAAAGCTTAATTCTAGAGAGAATGTGTATAATGTGCTTTGAGGATTTTTCTTCTTTCAGTCGTTTAGCGGGGTAACTGTCTTGTTTAATGGCCCTTTTGTTTATGTGGTAAACATTTTATGGATACAAGTAAAGATTAAAGTAAGGGTAGTGTTCTTATAAAATGTACAGGAACTCGTGAACTAAACACCTGATATGACTTCTGTTGCCTAAAATTTTGTATCTATCATTTTGTGTCTTCAATCTTAATTGTTTTGCAATTATTTTGAAAAATTCATAATCCTGTTTTATAAAAACTGAGACTCTGGCTGCATATGAAAAGCGCTAATGGATTTAAGAATGTGTATTTAAAGATATTTGAGGATATTGGTAGGAACTGTACATTATGAAATCTTTGTATTTGTTTGATTTAGTTTCTGCCAGGGCAATCTGTTACGTGGTAGGGACTAAAGCAATGTTGCTCACTTTTTTGAATAGCCTACATTTCTAATTATATTCTGTTATTTGGTATTTTCTGTAAGTTTGCCAGTTTTGTCCTGATCTTAATGAGAGAGAACATTCCATTGACATTCAACTGATTTCTGGTTTTCTCCATGTAGATTCTGAAGAAGCTCCATCTGTAAATCCTTCCAGTGTAGAGGGAAATGTTGACTCAGAAGTGGAAAAAGACTCTGTAGCCAACGGCAGCAAACAAATTGTTCACAGTAAGGCACCACATCCACCTGCACTTGATGAATATGAGTTTAAAGATGACGATGAAGATGAAATGAAGAAAATGATTGATGACAGACATATTCTTAGAAAAGATGTAAGGAAAGAGGATGAAACGGAAGTTGAAAAGAACAGCTTATTTGCAAAACAAGACAAAGTTTCCTATTCAAAATCACTCAAAAACAAGAAACAGAAGCCATCTAGAGTTTTGTATTCAAGTTCCGAAAGCTCAGATGAAGAAATAGTCCAGGACAAGAAGATAGTCTCTCCTTGTTCTGTTTCAGAGACGTCAAGTTCTGATGTAAGAGCGAAGAAAGAATGTGTTGTTACAAATGAACACAAGCAAAAAGGCAAAGTTAAAAAGAAAGTAAAAAATCAAAGTAAAAATAAAGAGAATCAAGAACTAAAGCAAGAAAAAGAAAATGCTAGAGTAACAAATATAGCTGCTTCTGGGTTAGATTCCTTAGATAAAACTAGAGATGAAGAAACATTTAAGAAGTCTTTCAGCCAAAAAGACGATTCTTCTTTACAACTATTTCATATTGCTGCTGGCAAATCTCCTAAGCATCCCTGTGGATTAAGTGAAAAGCAAGCAACAGCGTTAAAGCAAGAAAACACCAAAACTTGCTTATCACCAGGAGGCTCTGAAATAACATTACAGCCTGAATTAGTTCGGTGCGATCACAGTGTGGATTCTGAGTATCTAGTAGAGAGCTCCAGTGGCAAATCTTGTAAACATAAAGAAAAAAGCAAGCATCATCAGAAAGATTTTCAGTTAGAATTTGGTGAAAAATCTAGCCCTAAAATTAAAGATGAAGATAATAGCTCAACGTTTGAGAATTCAGAGTATACTCTGAGAAAGATTGACAAGGAAGGTAAAGCACTTAAAAAGCATAAATTAAAACACAAAGAAAGAGAAAAAGATAAGGACAAGAAGGAACAGGATGGGGAAAAGGAAAAACATAAACATAATATTAAAGAGTCTCAAAGAAGTATTGAGTTTGACAGAGAGTTTTGGAAAGAAAATTTTTTCAAAAGTGATGACAGTGAAGATACACTGTTAAATACAGAACATGAAACTCTTCCTTCAGACAGAAAATCGAAGTTGGAAAAAGCTGTGGCAAAAGAAGACAGGTTAGCTAAGGAGAGACAGTTCCACAAGGAAAGAAATGCTAGAGAGGAGAGAGAGAAGAACAAAAAGGAAAATGAGAAGTTCCTTAAGGATGAAAAAATGAAAGATTCGAAAGAAGAAAAAGAGACTATACTCGCAGATAAAGAAATGGAAATGTTCTGCTTAAGTGTTAAAGATGAGGTAATCAGCATGCACTTAATAGAAAAAGAAGCAGATACTGAAAAGCATGAAAAGAATTTAAAGGAAAATAAGGAGAAACGAACCTCAGCCAAAGAAAAAGATGTTGAAAAGGCAGAAAGAAAAAATGGAGAAAAAGAGAAAAAAATAAAACATGAATGTAAGACAGAGAAAGCAGAAGTAAATGAAAATATGGAGAAAGTAAAGGAAAAGACCAATTTCCAGCAAGCTGAAAGATGCCATAAGGAGAACGATAAAATAAAAAGCACAGGTGCTCTTAAGAAACTTGATGAGAAAGAAAAAAATAAAGAAAAGATGGAAAAGAAGCATGACAAAGAAAAGGTTGATAAAGACAGACATTTGGCTGACAGCAAAGAAAAACACTGTATTGAAAGAAAAGTCAAACAGTCTGAAAAAGAATCTGAATATACTAAGTCAGAAAAAAATAGAACTAAAGACAAGGAAAAGGAACCTGAAAGAAGAGACAAATCCAAAGACAAAGAGACTTCAACAGTAGTGAACTCAAAACACGTGCAAGAAGAAAGAAGGTGCAACATTGCGGACAGTAATAAATCAATGCATGACAAACTGACGTCTTTGAAAGAAAAGCAAAAAGATGATTTCTTGAAAACTCCAGACGGTAGAGAGAAAGATAAAAAAGATAAAGATATAGACAGGTACAAAGAGAGAGACAAGCATAAACAGCATCAAAGTAGTTTACTTAAACTAAAACTCGAACATGAGAAACTTAAGCCTAAAACTTCTCCTGCACCAAAGGATGCTCGACCTAAAGAGAAAAGGTTAGTCAATGATGATTTAATGCAAACTAGTTTTGAAAGAATGCTTAGCCTTAAAGATCTGGAAATTGAGCAGTGGCATAGAAAACATAAAGAAAAAATAAAACAGAAAGAGAAGGAACGTTTACGAAATCGCACTTGTTTAGAACTTAGCAAGATAAAAGAGAAACAGAGACAGTCGTTACCTGAAGTAAAAAACAAAGAACTTACTCGTTCAAAAAGCTCAGAGTTGCCAGATTTTTGCATGAAGGAGAAACAGCAGAAAGAAGCTACGAGTAGTAGATCCCAGTCGGTAGATACAAGAAATGTAAACGTTATAAAGTCTTTATTGGTTTTGGATAATGCGAATAAATCCCCCAAATCAGAAGGTGAAAAGATGGGACTGAGCTCCAAATCCGTGTCCATCATTTCTGTTGCAAGTTCTGAGGATTCCTGCCATACCACAGTAACTACTCCAAGGCCTGCAATGGAATGTGACTCCGATTTTGTGCTAGAAGGCGCTGATTCCCAAATGTCTTTTTCACAATCACCATTTTTGCCAACTGCCAAATCGCCTGCCCTTCTTGAAAGAGAGACCGATGGTGTTGCCGAATTGTCTGATCGGATGAAGCCATCTTTTGCAAACAGGCTTCCACCAGCATACATCAGATCAGCATCTTTTGAAGACTTCAAACTCGTTTTAAATGAGTGTAGACCTGTTGTAGAGGTTCGAAGATGCAGCATGCCTGCTTCTGTTTCTGAACACAGCAAACCGCCTCGAATATCAGAGGAAAATAACCAGAATGCTCAGATGTCAGTCCAGACTTATCCCAGCACTTCCCCTAAACCAGAACTACCGTGTAGCATGGTTGAAAGAGATATCCAAAGCAGTTTTTCTGGTTTGCGGTCATCTCCAACTAGAGCTGTTAGCAACAAGCAGGTAACAATGGGTACAAATACCATTAAAAATACCGCTCAGATGAGTCCCTCAGAAGAATGCAATATTCATTTAGAACCATGTAGTCAAAGTGGTGTGACTCAGCAAACCAAACCTTGGGATGTGCCTTTTGACAGACTGAATTCAATAAACAATGAGTGTAGCAGCTCAGGTTATGATGTATCAGAGCAAGATACTAATAATTTTGTAGCAATGCATAATTCTGAAACCAGGACAATAAAAGAGCAAAAAGTAGCTGAATATTTGCCTCAGCCTGCTGAGATCAAGGGAAATTCCAGTTCTCAAGAATCTGCATCATTTTTGCCTTCACAGTCACCTTGTTCCTTACCTATCCAGCCACTTCCAGAGGGATCTAAACACATTTCTTCACCAGGCATTAGCAATCAAGATTCATTACCTGTACAACAAAATCTAGTTCAAACTGTAAGTTCTGCCTTCAATACAGATGCTAGTAGCACCAGAGAGACGGAAAATGTTTTCATCCCTTCCAACATTAAGAAGGCTGATGCACCCCATGCTATATATTCTGAGGGCTCTGCGAAGGATATTTCAGAGATCTGTGAAAGGGTAAATGATTTACCTGTGGTGGTGTTAGAAAGAGATATTCCTGAATCTGATGGCACTTCACAATTAAATGTAAATTCATATGTGTTCAATAAACTTGTTTGCAAGAATACTCAGATTGAAGTGGATGGTAACACAGTGGATACTTCAAACTTCAGAAATGAAAAAGACCAGCAAGAAAATTTGATTTCAGTGCATGTTGTTAACAGTAAAGCTGACACTGATCTCTGTGATCTACGTTCAGCAATGTCGCAGGGAATTATGAACAATTCATCTAATAAAAAGCCCTGCACTGCCGACGGAGAGGATGTGTTGACAGATGAAGCACCGCAGTACTCTTTATCTAATTCAGAAAATAATTCACAAGAGATTATACAAGAAGAGGTGCATAAATACAGTCAAATAGTTAAACTGGAAGAAATTGCTGAGGATCAGAAGATGGAACAGCAAGAAGTACCTCAAAGAATCACAAGAAATAGAGCAAATGTGCTGGCGAACCAGGGCAAACAGAATCCTGTTGTCTGCATGCAGACGTTGGAAAAGGAGTCCGAATTGTTAGCATCTATGAAAGGAAGGATTAGATTAACTGAAGATGATGATGGTCAGGTTCATCATCCACGTAAGAGAAAGGTGTCTCGCGTACCTCAGCCTGTGCAAGTGAACCCTTCTTTACTGCAAGCTAAAGAGAAAACCCAGCAGTCACTGGCAGCTGTCGTTGATTCTTTGAAACTTGAAGAGATACAGCCATACTGTTCTGAGAGAGCAAATCCATATTTTGAATACTTGCACATACGAAAAAAAATAGAAGAGAAGCGTAAATTACTGTGCAGTGTTATTCCTCAGGCACCTCAATATTATGATGAATATGTGACCTTCAATGGATCTTATCTACTGGATGGCAATCCCTTGAGCAAGATATGCATTCCAACTGTAAGTAACATGTTCTTTAAATATGCAGTTCAAGGAAAGACACAGGTTTTTTGTTTGTTTTTGTGACTTTCATATTCTTCCTAATTTGCTTCTGAATACCAGAGCTGAAAATCTTAAATATGTCTTCTTAAATATGCTGAAATATGTCAGATTAACGTTTACTAGTAATGTCATATTTAAAAGCATCAGTTGATGGACATAGAAGCAGTGGTGTCAAAGTTATTACAAGACAAACCATCATGTAAAAATCTGTAAAAGACACGCAAATATTTCAAAGTATTTGCTGCTATAATGCCTACCAGAAAAAACTGAAGTAGCTGTTTAGAGCTTCTCCAAATTTCTACCAGCAGTAGTGTGGTTAAAACTAATTATTCAAAGCTGTTTTAATTGGAGAGTGGTGGAAGTGCAGTGCTTTAAGACATTAAGTGTATTACTAATGTTTTAAGCAGGAGGAGTGCCTGTTAGCTGTCGCAGTCTCTCCTTAATATTCACCAGAGCAGCGAATATAATATGCTGTGTCCCAGCTGTTGTCGTCCATCAATTTGAAGTGTTCTGAATTTTACTTAATGTGAAGTCCTTTCTGTTGAAGACCATCTGTAGTTCGGGGACACTTGTTTAGTTCTAAGCTCTCTGTAGATCTGCTGGGCATATTCCTAATGACAGCTGTGAAAGAGGCCTGTAATTTGGGAGTCCTCTGTGCAATGTAGCACAGAATTATCTGAAGTGCAGTTAATGTCACTCTTCACTGTGTCAGTACACCTCAAAGTATGTAACAGTAATTTGGTTACTGCTGGATCTCTGTTTTGAAGTCAGTGCAATCTGGATAGCACTTGAGTTGTGCTTCCTTCGTTTGGTCTTCAGCACAGCTGTGCTTGTTGTTCTAGGTGGAAGGAGAGACCCAATACATTGTGCATTGGGTTTTGTTGTTTTTTTTTTTTCTAGCCACCTTGAAGTATTGTTGTTCCTGGGAATAGAAGGTGGTTTTCTGGTTTTTATCTGATGTACTCTAACTGGTTGGGCACCCAGAGTTAACCTTGTCTGGTACTGAGGTAAAAAGAGCTTGAACCTCTTGAACCTGTTTGAATGGTTTCAGTTGATACACTTAAGAGCTGAAACAGTGTGAGATCATGTACTTGATTACCTAAAGCAGTTGTTTGGCTGACACACAGTAGCTTGATAATGTCAGAATTCAATAGTACTTGACTGTATGTACATTACTTAGGATGTGTCAAATTAAGGAAGAGTCCGAGTTTAGGAGGAGTAGGGAGAATATCATAGTCCCTTGGTAGCAGAAATGCCTGCAAACTGAACTTTTCATGCATGTGAAATCACTCTCTAAGCGCCCTGTCTTTGATCTCTGTACTTCTGAATGGACTAGCTACTCTGATTCACTGAAGATATCTTCCTCCTACCTGAGATGCAGTATAGCTTTTTTCAGTTGAGTTGAAGATTCTGTTTGATTACACAATGAACACAAGTCTAATGTATAAAAGTATATTTTAAAATTTGTGCTTGCTCATTCCAAAGGTAGTCATTGTTACTGTGGAAGCAATTTCCTCTCATTTTTTTTTTTCCACTATATACACCCCCATGTCTGCATGAGGGGAGTATGTATATCCTTTAACGTTGAGTTCTCTCTGGTGGGAACTGATGGATTTCTTTGAAATTAGCAAGTTAGCTGTGAGAGAACTATGGGAGGAAAGGTGTGCGTAAGGTTACTATTTTGTTTGATCTGCATGTGACCTAGGTTGTGTCCTGAAGTTTGCTACGATGTACCAAGCCTTCCTTGGTCTAGAAATCTTTCCCAGTAGCTGTTTCAGCTTTTGTAGTGCATCTTTATCACCAGAAGCAGACATGTATTTGTTTTTTTTTTAATAGCAGCTGTTGGCCAACTACATGCAGTTTCCAAGCTACAACTTACTGATCTGGCATCAAACCTCAATGCTTAATTTGAGATTACAGGGAAATGAAGAAGTGTACTTTATGTTTTTCAGTGGCTCTTTTACCCTGGCAGTAAGCTCATTTCCCCATCACAGATGGCATTAGAAGGAAGAACTGGGTATCTAAGTACTGCCTTACTGCCTCATACCTCCTTCCTGTATCTCTGTGTGTAGTAGGGATTGTCTAGTTCTTGAGAATAAATTTAGATGATTGTGTAGTGCAATTTCTTAGGTAACTTATGCCCAATGGAATATTAATCATAGAATCCCAACATGGCTGAGGCAGGCAGGGCCCTCTGGGTCCCCCAGTCCTAGCTGTGCTGCAGCAGGGCCACCCAGAGCAGGGTGCCCAGGCCCACATCCAGGTGGTTTATGAAGATCCCCAAGGAGACCCCACAGCCTCTGGGCAGCCTGTGCCAGTGCTCCGTCACCTGCACAGCACAGCAGTGCTCCTGGTGTTCAGAGGGAGCCTCCTGTGCTCCAGTTTGTGCCCGTGGCCTCTTGTTCTGGCACTAGGCAGCACTGGTAAGAGTTTAGTTCTGTCCTCTCTGTACCCTCCCTTTAGGGATTGCTGCGATTCCCCTTAACTGTTTCTTCTCTGAGCTGAGTAGCTCCATCTCTCTCAGCCTCTCCTCATAGCGGAGATGCTTCAGTCCCTTTGTCATCATTGTGGCCCTTTGTAAGACTGTCTCTAGTATGTCCATGTCTCTCTTGAACTGGGGAACCCAGAACTGGACCCAACACTCCAAATGTGGCCCTACCAGTACTGCTGGCAGTACTTGCCCTGATGCAGCCCAGGACACCGTTAGCCTTCTTCACAGCAAGGGGACTTTGCTGGCTCATGTTCAATTTGGTGTTCACGGGGACCCTCAGTTCCCCAGGCTGCTTTTCAGCTGGGCAGTCCCCCAGCACATACTGGTGCCTGAGATTGCTCCTCTGCAGATGTAGGACTCTGCACTTCTCCTTGCTGAATTTCATGAAATTCCTGCCAGTCCGTTTCTCCAGCCTCTCCCTCTGGACAGCAGCAACACACCTTCTGGCATATCAGCCACCCTCGCAGTCTTGAGTCATTTGAGTGCAAATGTCTCAATGCATAATGTAACGCGCAACAATAAAACAACCTTTCTATTGGGGTTGTTTTTATGTTTTTCCTTAAGCGGCTCTTTAATGATTCTCTGTTAATCCAATTTTTGCTTCACTCGTGGGTAGGAAGGTAGATATTTGTTCTTAAGTTATTACTGCATCACTGTGTGAATGTCTACAAGAAGAAAATGTATTTAGCTCAGAGACTCAGAGTACTTCACTTAATGTACTGTTCTCTGCATTGAGATTTTAATGATAAGCTATTATTTATCTGATGAACTTCAAACATCCTGTAGGTGGGAACCAGGAGATGGTGCTTTCAAGTCTGATTTTTCACTACTTTGTTTATATACTGTAATTTATGACCCGTATCACTTGAGGTTGCAGTAGTGATAGTTACATATGAATTGTGGCTTCCCTCTGCCAGTGCAAATATAAGACAGTGACATGAGGTCAATTCAAATGGAAGGAAACATCTGAATGTCCTAAGGATAAATTTAAATCATACTTAGCTATGGTGCCTTTGGATTGCTACGTCAGTGCATTCAGTAGGGTTCAGTCAGCTTTGTCTGTACTGCCTCCTGAGGAGAGATGCCAAGAGTTGCAGCTTCCCCGGGCTGTCTAACAGACGTGTTTCCAGCAAATGGAATTCTGTCCAGTCTCTCTTGTATTGCTGGAAAAACTTGCATGATAAAACTTGTGTCAGTGATGTTATCAGATACTTCCTAAACAGATGAAACATTAATCATCACAGTGGGCCAGTTGATTTGGATAGCAAGAGGGACACGTGAAAATAACCTTGGAAATGTTGTATATGTGTGAATCTGAGTTAGTGCTCTTGTAACAATCATAAATGAGCATTACAGGTTTACAGCATGAAGGGTCAGTATTCTTATTGATCCAGAGGATGCAAAACATGCAGGGAACTTATAATTTATTTTCACGTGCTGGAGGTGTTGCAGATTTGTCTTGATCCCTAGCTATTACCAAACAAAACTGTTGAGGAGGCTGTCTTCTCATGCAATGGAGCAGAGAGTTGAAGGGCTGAACACCATTGAATTTTTCTGGGTAATTTGCTCAGGATTAGAGAACACATGAGAAGGCAGAGGTCACTTGTCCACTCTTGTCTGGTATGGAGCCTTGGACCCCTTAAGAAACTTGTCTGATAATTCACTCTGTTTGTACAGGAAACTGAGGCCACTTTTTCCTTGTGGTATCCAGTTTGGTGCTTTGTTCTTGTGTTTCCAACATACAGGTTCATCTTTTCCCTACACATTCTTTGTTGGCTCATTCTTAACAGTCTCTTTGACTCAAAGACGCTTATGGCTGTCCTCAGTTTCCCTCAAAACTTTTTACTTCGGTTTCCCTTCAGGCTATGAAGGTTCTTTCTTTTGTCCAAATCCAGCGTCCGTTCCCAGTCTGGGATTTCCAGTAGGTGGTGTCGGACTGTTGGGATTCAGTTTGCAGAGCTGGGGAGCTGACGCTCTTCCAGTCTTTCCAAGAACAGAGGAAAACATACTGTTTGGGAAAATTACAGTAAACAAATTCAGTCCTGTACCTAGTTCAATGTGTTTGAAGACAGCAATAGGACTTAGTGGAGTCAGGTGTTTATAACTTTATACAGAGGCTGTAGTAACCTGTGAGGTCAGAAGAAGTTTCTGTTGCTTTTCATACTGCTAATAGTGTTTGCAGAGAGCAGCTCTGGGGTGTTTGGGGTTCAGCCTTTGCTGGAAGGCCACAATTAGTGCAGTTTAGAAGCCCTCGATGCGGGGTGGTTTCTTCTAGCATGGCTGAATCTCTAGAATGTATGCTTAATTCCTGAAAGCAAGAAACAACATTTTAGTTTTGAAACAGAATCAAGGCACGGTTAATCGACGTTTGGAGCTCTTCAAAAGAAATCTCAGTCAGCAAGAGCTTAACTTCAATGCATTTTGATTTACAGTTTTAGGCTGCCACCTGCTGCTTGAAACAACTTTTTGTGCCGTGGATTTTAGTGATACAGGCTACTTGAAAAGCTGCTAATTGCTAGACTGAGTGAAACTTTAATTTTCTTCTCGATTATTGGTTAGAAAATATATCTGTTGCTGGTCAGTAACGTAATGAAAGAGTTCTGGGATCTGAGAAATGCTTTCACTTTCACTTTCAATAAAAGCTATTGTATAATAGCAGCCTCACAGGTGCAGAGGTCTCTTATGTACAGTAATAGAAGTCCATACAAGTTAGCTGCCTATATAATTACATTCTTTCCAGTTATTTCCAGTGGTGTTAATTCTTTCTCTTGCAAAATTACATGGTGTTTGAATTCAAAGGAAAAACAGTTGATAATGAAATTTTATATTGTTCAGGTGATACAGATGCTTGTCAACTGTGAAATTTCTATTTCTGGATAACTTTATAGGCAGGCTGTTTGTGTTGCTTAAGCTGTGTGTTTCTCTGTTAGCTAAAGCACTGAGTTTTCTGAAAGATCAGTTCACTTTTGGTAATACTAGCTACATAAAAGCTTGGTGTAATTATGACCATCTTGTCTTACTTTACTGACAAAATGGGACAACAGTGTGGTAGTGTGTCATGAATACAATGTTTCTTGGCAAATCTAGACTGCAAAATACCTCACACTGAACTTAAACGTGCTGAAATTGATTACAGCTGAGGCGGGTTATTGCAGGCAGCGTGGGGCGTGCACGAAGGGGCGAATGATGTTAAACCTTGCTTGGTATTTTGGGAGCCAAATGATTTCCATTAGGAGAGAGGTGAAGTGTGTGTTGTGTAGCAGTTTGAATCTGGTTCATTAGGCAGCTTTTGCCTTATTTTCAAAATGAACAGCTGTGCTCCAGAAAATTGAAAGTTGTATCTTCTAATGCACAGACCTTTCAAAGAATAGCTGGGGTATGTTGGCAGTGACTGGTTAACAGCATTAACAGTCTGAAATGCCATTGCAAGCAGGAGAGTTTATTAACTTTATGGTAAAGAAACGTTAAAACTTTTCATTGCAGATGGTTTAAAGTCGTATAATTAATGTAATGTACAAAACTTCTATTTTTCCCTAGGAACATCCCCCCTTTTTCTTTCTTTTTTGTTTTTTTACATAAATGCTCAAATCAGTGAGGCAAAGTTAAGCATACATTAAATACATATTCATTATACTATTTATAAAACTTTTTCCATAGATTACACCTCCTCCCTCGCTGTCAGACCCACTTAAGGAACTATTTAAACAACAGGAGGTTGTAAGGATGAAACTACGTTTACAGCACAGTATTGAAAGGGTAAGACTGGAGTATTTTTTTCTATTATTTCTCAAGCTCAGGTTTTTATTTTTCATTGAATAGGCTATTCTTTACTCAATTGAACAGTGTTTTAGAACTAAACTGCCTTTTAACTAAATTTCTGAGTTGGAAAAGCTTGTAAATACAAAAAAAAAAAAAAAGGAAAAGGTAACAATAAATTCAGTATTAGGTGATAGCTTGAACAACTGTTAATTGAATACTCATGTCAGTAAGACAGCAGTTTTTTCTGCTTAATTTTTCTAAGACGTGGCTCAGATTTTTTCCTAGGGGCAGCAGAGTGTGGGAAGAAAGCTGCAGACTCCAGTTCTGAAGGCTGAGTGAAGTGTTAGCAACTTCAGAACCAAAGCATCTGAATTAAAAGAATTTAAGCTGTATAATAAATACTGTATCGGTAGAAGACAGTTAAAATCATAGAATGGTTTGAGTTGGAAGGGACCTTAAAGATGATCTAGTTCCAATCGCCCTGCCGTGGGAGGGAACACCTCGTGCTAGATCAGGTTGCTTAAAGCCCTGTCCAGCCTGGCCTTGAATGCCTCTGGGGATGGGGCATCTCCACCTTCTCTGGGCGACGTGTTTCAGTGCCTTGCCACCCTAATAGTGACAAGTTTATTCCAAATATCTAACCTAAATCTACCCTTCTTTAGTTTAAAGCCACTACTTCTTGTCCTATTGCCACAGTCCCTGATAAATAACCCCTCTCCAGCTTGCTGTAGGTGCCTATTATCTACAAGAAGTTCTCAGTGAGTTTAAATGCTTATACGTTGATATATTTGATAAATTATCTTTTTGTAATTAGGAAAAGCTTATTGTTTCTAATGAGCAAGAAGTCCTCCGTGTTCATTACCGAGCAGCAAGAACTCTAGCTAATCAAACACTACCATTCAGTGCCTGCACTGTTCTGCTGGATGCCGAGGTTTACAACGTGCCCCTGGATGCTCAGGTAAAGAGATGCATTTCAGAATTTCAGACCAACATACCTTTCTAGTCTGACTTAAAATGAATGTTTGGAGAGAATTCCATTCCCATACCGAAACTGTCATTGATTTGCTTGGGATTAAGATTTTGTATATCGTAGATTGTTATTTTGCTTAGGCCTCATTTTGCTCAATGTTGCACACCGTGTTAGGAGTGCAATAACAAGAGGACACAGGTACTTACCCTGGTTTTATCTTTTGTACCCTGACTGGTTTTCTTTCATCTCCGCAAATGATGTGAAAGATAAAACCGGGACTCTGTTGCTTTTCATGAAATCAAATTTAATACACTTTTAATCTGCATCATTTATGGGCTGTCACTCTGAAGTTTACTGTAGCCATGTCTCTAAGAGAAGATGATTTCATGGCATCGGTATTTTGTGAACAGGTTTACTAACTAAGAGGAGTAGAAACTGCACTCAGAACCTGCTTTGGTAACTGAGGAGCATGTAACACAAGGAAGAAGTTTGCTATTACAGATGTAATAAACGTTTTGATGCATTGAATGCTGAGCGTTTTACAAAGAAACACCTACGTGTCAGACGTATGTGGAGTTCTGCTTTAGTGCTGTAACTCTTTACATGTTAATTACAGCTTCCAGCGTTTCCTCTACCTGTGCCATTACTTTTCTTCTACCTTTAAACAACCATGCAGAACAAAGCAACTCAATAGAAAATACCAGTTTTGTGAAGGCTGAAAAGAGATTTTTCTCTGTTAACAAGCAGAATAGCATTATTGGTTCTGAAGTTTAGTGTGTCCTTGGGCGTATTTTGTCCCTTTTTGGAGGCTCTTTAGAACTTCAGGGTGCATCTGAGCTCTGCATGGATCTGCATTTTTGTAGCAATTGATTTTGAAAAAGTTGATTTTGTATTTGTGTTCTGCAAAACAAAAGGGATCCTTATGGGAGGAGAGGTTATTTTTCTTTCACCAACTGTTGCAGCTGTTTTGGCCACGTTTATACGCTACAGTAGTAGTAGTAAAATGTCTCTACTTATCTCTCGCTACCTCTTAATTGTGTTCTGTGATGAAAAAACATTTCTGATTTCAGTTTTCTTTTACTTGAGCAAATAGCTGGCAAAGATTTGTAAGCAAAGATCTGGTTTATTTTGTAGGAAAATGACACTCTCAGAACCGTTTCTGAGGGATTTCTTGGTGTTTCAAGGCTTGCCTTTATAGCTGCTAACGTCATGCAGACCTTAAGAACCATTCCCTGTGCTCATATGCAGCAGAGCAGAGATGGGGGAGAAAAAGGCCCCCACTTCTGGGAAGCAGGCTGGTTACAGCCCAGCAAAACACCTGCAGTTCAGGATCACCAAACCTGTGTTGCTAAGGGCTCCTTCTATTCAGACTTCCTTTGGGAAATATCTGGAATCTCAGCCAGCTGTTTTCTAGAGACCTCAGCGTTTGCAGTTCTTTTCCCTATTCTTTGTCATTGCTGCAGTTAATGCATTCCTGCAGTGTGCAAAAGAGGTGGCTTTCTTTTCTAAAAATGCAAAGGGACCTATGCTGCTTAATGATGATTGAAGTATTACATGCACATCATCTGGCCATGCAGAGTCTATACAGAATCTAGTTTCTCACAGTGGACGAATGTGATATTCCAGGCTCATTAAGTAGCTTTAAAAAAAACTGTTGATGGATTTAATTGGGCAGGACACATAAGATATGTCTTCTTGCTTTTTAAAATCCCTTTTGCGGATTTTGGTGGTAATTTTTATTTAAGTTGCTTTTGAGTGCTTGTGTGGCCAGTTAGCTCCGATTGCTTAAGGTTTCCTTGATGAATGTTTTGCTTTTCCCTGAGGGGACATTCGTTTGATTCGTTACTGAATTTTATAAAGAACAAAAAGAGGGAATGTTGTGGAAGATCTGCCTTGTGCTGATTAAGATTTTAAGGCATAAATCTTGAAGCCTCCTACTCCAATTTTAAAAATAGAGGACAGCAAATAGCTTTAGCCTGAGGGAATCTGGGAATAACCATTTCTAGAGAGCAGCTAGCTGAGGGAAGGGAGATCAAGACATATGTTCACATGTACCTTCATACGTTGACTTGGAGTTTAGTTTTCCATCTGAAGCACTGCTTATAGAGGTGCCACAAAGTATGTTTTCCTGTTTTAAAGCATGTCTGATACGAATTATCAAATAACTTACAGGTGTTTTTTTGTTTGGTTTGTTGCTGGTGGTTCTTTTTGCAGGCCGATGACAGCAAAACATCAGTGAGGGATCGATTCAACGCACGACAGTTTATGTCATGGTTACAGGATGTCGATGATAAGTTTGACAAATTAAAGGTATTCTTCTTTGTCTTTCCCTGTCTTTAGGGGAAATAGTGCCTCTGATGCCACTGCAAAGATGACAGGAGTAAATGTGAATAAATATATGAATAAACCCGTCTGTTTGCAGTATCATGTTACTGTAGATATCCCTGTTTGTTGCAGGGGGGTTGGACTAGATGACTTTTAAAGGTCCCTTCCAACTCAAATGATTCTATGATTCCATGTTATAAAGGCAACATGAAGGAAGGCCTGCTAATATTAAGAATAAAACCAAAAAACAACCTTTGTAGTGGAATAATCTGATTATTTAAAGAGAGAGTTGGGGCAGTTGCTACCGCCAAAGAGGCTCATAGATGTCTTTTCTGTTTGGAAGCTCGTGTTGCAGTACTTTCTCAGATATTGAAATAACTTCTTTCTGCATTCCAAAACAGACGTGCCTTTTGATGAGGCAGCAGCATGAAGCAGCAGCTTTAAATGCGGTACAAAGACTGGAGTGGCAGCTCAAACTGCAAGAACTTGATCCTGCTACATACAAATCCATCAGCATTTATGAAATTCAGGAATTCTACGTTCCTCTTGTTGATGTTAACGACGACTTTGAATTGACACCAATATGACAACCAGTACCTACTGGCTCTTGACTTTGGACAGCTAGAGACTGAGGTGCAGTGATTCACAAAGGTATTTTTCTTTTCAGACAGAACACTTTATTAATGAACGCTTAATGTAGAATACTGCCTTTCTCAATAATTATTCAGAAAAACGTGGCATGGATTCTAGTTCACAACACAGAGATGGATTCTTATTTTGAAGTCAGTTTCCCAGAAAATAGCATTACCCGTATTTCAAAATTGCCTATGGCTTCAGGGCTTATTGCTGACAAGGATGATGAAACGTGGTAAGTTAACAGCGCTGGCAGCTGTTAGTACCAAAAACGGCCACCAAAACAAAATGATACCTAAAATCTGCTTGGAAGCTTTGCATTATGGAACTTGGGTAACAGCTGGACGCCCGCAGGGGGGAAAAAGAAATAAGATGAAAAGTCTGTAGAAGAAAAATCAGACTTGGAGGAAAATAGTCTATTAATCTTACTGTATTTTGTAAATTACTGTACAGCTTTTTCTTTTTTGAAAAAGATGTAATATTGTCTTCATTTTTAAATAATTTATTTTATACATAGTGTGCAAATGTAAATAGTCTTGTAATTAATGTTCAAACCTGTACAAAATAGATATTTTAACTGTAAAACTGTTTTTGTCTAATGTTTTATTGGACCAAAGTTGTCGTTTTTATTAAGTGTAGTGTGTTCCTGGTTGGCAGTTCTTTTACTATGGCATGTGTTTGATTTAGCTGCTTGTTTCATCACCATGACTGTAAAAGAGTTGAAACTGAACCGTTCTGTATTGCATGCTTCACAGAACCCCGAGCTCCTTGACTTCAATAACTGAAACCTGAACAAGTGTAGCATTTACAAAACCATATTTCATGTTAGTCTGCTGTTGTAATGCCATACCTATGACTTACTATGCTGAAAATATTTTTGTGTAAAACAAAAACAGAGCAAACAAAGAAAAAAAAAAGCAACAACTTTTTTTTCCTCTTATATGGTGGTCTCGTAATAGAGCCTATTTTTTCCAACAAAATGCCTTTGAATGAAAATTCTTAAATTGTATATTGTCTATTTTAATATTAATCTATGGAAGGATATGTAAATAGTTGTAAATATAATGTTTAATAAATTTTATTGGTCATGTTACTGGTTGGAATTTTTTAATGTTGTAACACTTGGTACTGTCATCAAAGTTCATCATTCCCGCGATAGGAAACGTGTAGGGAGAATTAATTAAAAACTAAAAAAAAAAATGAAAAGCTTTTGTTTTAACATTTTTGTATCCCTGGTATTGTTAATGAGCAGTTAATTATTTATTGGCGGAAGGTTATAGATATTCATGAAAAAGATTTGTTACAGCCTAGGCCATCAATTATTCAGGAATGCTTGGGATCTGATGTCTGTGAAATTACTTTGGAAAGAAATGGGGCTTATGCAAGAGGGATGGCTACCTGCAAAAGACATTAAAGTACTTGCTCTGAACTGATTTTTAAATACCAGGTGAACTGCTGCTCCTTGCGCTTATGTGAACACCCAGGACACCTTCATTGCGATGCTGAGCTAGAGGCTGTGGACAACAGACTCCTTCCAGCTGCACGTCACCGCAGGCTGCAGTCAAGAATAAAGTGATAGTAACACGAGCACAGTAATACTGGATTAAGCACAAATTCACAGGTAGCTCCTGCCCTGTAGCTCTCCTCCCCTCCCCCCTCCCCCCTTTTTAATTTTCTGGGTACTGGAGGAAGGAGAAGCTCCTGTTTTAATGCAGGACAACCCTACTGGTACCACAGAACCAAACACAGAGTAAGGGAAATGCAAATTTAAGCGTTGGGGTTGGCTGGAGTAAGGCAGTTCACAGCACGACAAACAAAAGGATTACACATTTTTTGGTTAATTAAAATTATTTTGACAATATACCTTATGAGGAAGTCTGAATCTGGTTATTTGTCAGGCTTAGCCTGTGTTTCCTGAACAAGGAGAGACAACTTCCTATGAACAGCTTCATGCAGATTGTTTTCAATCGATGCCAATTACTGAACATCCCACTGTCCAAAGTGTTGGCTCCCATGTTGTGGTCCCATACACCACACACTCTCCTGCCCTCTGCAACCCGGATCCAAGCTGTGTCCCAGTTGTGCTTTTCCAGGTTTGTGCTGCGGGATGATCCCCGGAGTGTATTTCCATTATTTCCACCAAGTGATGCAAGTTGGGGCTGAGTGTGAGTGATGGGTGCCACGTGGCATTGCTTCTCCCTCCTGAGGGACAGCCACCTCCTGGGAAGCCAAGCGCTGCTGAGTTCCTCCTGAGTTTTCTTCTGAGTAATGAAACTCGTTACTTTGGTCTTGTTGCACTTCTGTTGAAGCAGTCACAGATATGTGTACAGACTGGGAAAAAAAACTCAGTGAAAGCAGCCCTTCAGAGAAGTACTGGGGAGGGGGGGTCCTGGTGGATGAAAAGCTGGACATGAGCCAGCAGTGTACTTGTACAGTCCAGAAGGCCAACAATATCTTGGGCTGCATCAGAAGAGGGGTGGCCAGCAGAGAGAGGGAGGGAACTGTCCTTCTCTGCTCTGCCTCTGTGGGAACCCACCTGGAGCACTGCAGCCAGGCCTGGGAACCCCAGCACAAGAAGGACAAGGGAGATGTTGGAGCAGGTCCAGAGGAGGGCCACAAAAGTCATCAGAGGGCTGTAACACCTGTCCTATGAAGAAAGGCTGAGAAAGCTGGGCTGCTTCAGCTTGGAGAAGGCTCTAGAGAGACCTCACTGTGGCCTTCCAGTACTTAAAGAGAGCTTATAAAAAGGTCTGTCTTTTTACACTATCTAATAGCAGTAGCACAAGGGGAAGGCTTAGGTTAGATGTTAGGAGGAAATTCTCCACTGAGAGGGAGGGCGGTGAGGCGCTGGCACAGCTGCCTGGAGAAGCTGTGGTGCCCCATCCCTGGAGGGGCTCAAGGCCAGGTTGGATGGGGTCCTGAGCAGCTGAGCTGCTGGGGGGCAGCCCTGCCCACGGCACGGGGTGGGGCTGGGTGGGCTTTGAGGTCCCTTCCAACCCAAGCCGTTCTGTGATTCCATGAAAACAGCATCTCTGCTTTGTGCAGCATTCACTGCGTTTTCCTCTCCCAGATCGCTGCCCGGCTGGGCTCCAGGCCCTGCCTAGCGGCTCTCCACAACTGCCGTGGGGGCGTCCGGCCCGGCGCCCCCGGAGCTCCGCAGCAAGTCTCTGCGCACCGATACAAAAGCCGAGCTCTTGCCCGGCACTTAACTAGGCAAACTAAGGGCATCGTCAAGCGAAGGCTCCTCCTGCATCTTTCTACCACGAGGAGGTCGCTCTCACTCCCCCGCACAGCCCTCCCACCCGCCGGGGCCGCGCTCGGCCTCCCCTCAGCGGCGGGCGCGGAGCGAGGGGCGGGCCCGGCGGCGCCCCGAGGCGGAGCCCTGCGCCGTGTGCGCGCTGCGAGCCCGCGCTGCCGCCGCCTGCGCGCTGCCCGCGGCCGAGCTGAGGCGCGCGGTCGCCGGAGCCGCCCGCGGAGCAGCCGGAGCCGCCGGCGGAGCGGGGCCGCCCGGCCGGTGAGGGGGGCGAGGGGCGGAGGCGCGGCGCCGGAGGATGGAGCCGGCGGGGAGGCGGCGGCTTTGTGAGGAGCGTTCCGCTGCCCGCCGGAGGAGGCCGGGAGGGGCGGCGCAGGGCCCCGCGGGTGCCCCGGAGCCGGGCGGCGCGGCGGGGCGCTCCCTGACAGCGGGGCCGGGGCCGGGCGGCCCGCCGCGTGCTTCCCCGTCGGGCTGCGGGCTGCACCTGAGGCCGGAGGGTGCCGACGGCGGGGGGACGGCGGCGCCGGGCGCTGCGCGGCGGCCATCCCGTGCCCGTCCGCCTTTCCCTCCCCTGAGAACAATGCGGACTCTCCGCGAGCTCTGCCCAAACGTGGGCTGCGTGCCGGGGTCCGGCCCTCGGCCCGGGCTCTTGGGGCACGCGTGAGGCGGCGGATGCCGCCGGGGCTGTGGGGGAGCCTCCGTCGGACCCGCGCTCTCCGCTCCTGCTGCTCTGAGCCCTTGCGGCGTTGCTCCTGTAAAATGCGCTGCTCGGAGCCCCCGGGACCTTCGTTTTAATGAATCGACGCTGACGTAGCAGCTTCGGTTTTGCGTGGTAGCTCCAGGTGTCTGCCTGGACGGTGCCTTCGCGGTTAGGGCTTCGCCGCTGCGTTTTATTTGTCGCTGCTCATAGGCCGTCAAATCGGGTGTTACAAACCTGGCCTTGTTCACCTGAACTTCGGTGCAGTGTTAACGTATGAGTGCAGCAGCGGGAAGTTTCACATGGAGAAGTTTGCCGGCCGAGGAGGAGCGGTTGGGTTTGTTGTTGTGCCTCTTTAACGTTTGACTTCTTTTTCTTTTTCTTTTTTTTTTTGGTTGGTCCAAAATTGTTTCAGTGCTGGTTGAGCTCTGTCTGCAAACCGCTGGAACGATGAGGTCGCCGTGTGCGGCGCTGAGCGCGTCCCTGCTGCTGCTGCTGCTGCTGCTGCTGCTGTGGGCCCGCTCGTCAGTGGGCTGCAACAAGGCGCTGTGTGCCAGCGACGTCAGCAAGTGCCTCATCCAGGTACAGCGGCAGCGTTGCCTCTGCTTGCCTTTGAGTTCAGCAGCTTGGGAAGACCCAGTGATACAGATAAGAGCTGTTTTGTTGTGGAATCGCAGATGGTGTTGGTTGGAAACTAAAGCCCGCCCAGTCCCACCCTGTGCCATGGGCGGCTGTCCCCCACCAGCTCAGCTGCCCAGGGCCCCATCCAACCTGGCCTTGAGCATCTCCTTGAATGGCGCTCCCCATGACAGAGGGTTGTAAAGCTGAAAATGGCTGAAAGCCCCCTGAGAGGGAGGACAAATGCTGTTGTAGCTCCAACGTACCTCACAACCCAGAGTACCTCTAGCCACTAATGGGGCTGAGCAAGCTCCTAAAGTGTGTGAGTTTACCTAAAATGGGCTCTTGAGTTGTGCGTGTGGGCA